>NC_084632.1:19066677-19131677 GCF_033978795.1 Nerophis ophidion | reverse complement strand
CACAGTGGACATTTTTGCATTCGTTTCTGAGGATGCTGCAGTTCTCAGCAGGATATAGCACATACTTAGTTGATCATGAAAAACTAAGTAATGTACTCAAAAAAATGTTTTAACAAATCCATGTAAGTAGTGCTCTCAAATGATAATTTCAACAAAAAAAATTGATTATCACACTTTTCAGTTTGGACTAATCAGAATTAATTTGGGGTTATTATTCGCATGGGATAATTTAAATTATCGAATTTCCTTGAATTGCCGCCGGGGCGCTAATTAATTTAAAACCTTTTCTCACTCTTGCGCTTACCAAAGGCATGCGGTAAGAGTAAGCATGCGCTAATTATTTTAAAACCTCTTCTCACTCCGGCACTTACCAAAGGTATGCAGTAAAAAATTGTGATGTAAGCGTGGACCTTAAATCCCACTGAATAGCTCTTATTCTTCTTCCCTTTATGCTATTTCAAATTACCCGTATTGAAATCAGCCTCCTCCATTTTGAAAATGATGACAGGGTAAGTGTCACTCGTGACGTCACGAGCTTGACCAGGCGGTAATACTAAGCATGCGCTAATTATTTTGGGAAGCGAGTTTGACCCGACAGTAGTTCAAGGCAGGCGCATACTATATGCCCCGCGGCAATTCAAGGAAATACGGTACCTTAAAACAAGACCCCGACATTTGCACTCGCATGCAATTTTTCTGTCAGAATGTCATACAGGAACATTTGTAATTGCCAACAAGCACACCTGTCAGTCTCCTCAATCATGACGTATGCATTGACCCGATCACGCTGTTTGGGTCAATGATTTTTTTTCCCCTTTATTGACTCGCAATACATTTTTCTTTTAGCAGTCTTAAATAAAGATTGCATATATAATAACCATGACCTCAAATTCCTATGTTGACATAAATCTTCAACTGGAAACAAAGTAAAACACAACATGTCCGACAGTTTGCTTTGTGCTTCTCAACTCAATGTTTGTTCAATGAAACCTGCCAGCCAGCAGATTAGGTTACCATGGCAACTAACTTTGAAATGTATTTATATCTCAGGGTTTACCTACTCAGAGTTGTAGCTAAAAAAAAACAAAAAAAAACGCACACGCTTGGTGTTTGATTCCCATACGTCCTCAAATTGGCGAGGCAGGGTTGATGAATAAGTTTAAGGGTTAAAATAAGGCTTGGATTTTGGTTCTTTTGAAGTTATTTTAAAATTGCATTGAGCAAAGTCTGTTTACAGGAGGGAAGGTATCACATAAAAATTGGACCCATTACTTACCTGCCTGGCAATCAGCATCAAGGGTTGGAATTGGGGGTTAAATCAATAAATATGACTCCCGGGCGCGGCCACCACTGCTGCTCACTGCTCCCGTCAACACCCAGGGGGTGATCAAGGGTGATGGGTCAAATGCAGATAATAATTTTGTCACACCTAATGTGTGTGTGTGTGACAATAATGAGTACTTTAACTTTAACTTTAATATGGGCCCATTCCTGGGTGGATCTGGGGGCATTCACCATTTTGCAATGCAGTCTGCTGAAAATGATGGAGAGCACCACTCTACATTGCAACTGACCCTGTGGTCAAAGTTGAAATTGCCACAAAACGCATTTAAAGATATTCGACACTCTACTGGGGCAGCACGGTGGAACAGGGGTTAGTGCAGTGGTTCTCAAACTTTTTTTGTCCTCCCCCACTTTGGACAAGGGGGAGTTTTCAAATCCCATCTGTCCCCATCACCCCAACAGAACGCTAATGCCAAGCTTAACATTTTCAAATTTATTGAACATCAAGGAACATCAAATTGTATACATTCAAACTCAATAACATAAAATAACCTCAAGTTCAATAATAAATAAAATAACTGTGCAGCTGTGGTATAACTTGCATCAAGTTCATTAATAAATAGAATAACTTGCATCAAGTTCAATAATAAATAAAACAAAAGTGTTAAAACTTTCATCAAGTTCAATAATACATCAAATAACTTGCATCAAGTTCAATAATAAATAAAATAAAAGTGCCACTTTGCAATCTTTGCCAAAAGAAAAAAAAAGGAGGAGCTATGCATTTGCAAATCCTCGCACAGTGACTCGCCATTCACAAAGCGGACGTATGCGATGAACAGGCAGTCTTTATTGCTGTCAGTAGCTTCGTCCACTTGTAAAGCAAAACGACTTTCTTTTAATTTGTCCACCAGTTGTTCCTTAAGATCACTTGCAATGTTGCATATACGTCTCGCAACCGTGTCGTTCGACAGTGGGACAGCTTTTAATTTTGCTGCGCTTGTCTCGTCAAGCATGACTGACACCATGTCTATTGCAGCGGGGAGAATTAGCTGCTCAGCAATTGTGTGTGGTTTTTTGCATTCTGCAATTCTCTATATGAAGCCATTTGAGCGGCACTGTTTACTGATGCAGCTTTTACCATGCGCTTCTCCTGTTGACGGTACTCTGCCAGTTTTCTTTGAAAGAAATCAGGTGGTTTATTGACATGATTGGGGTGTGTGGTCTCCAGGTGTCTCTTTAATTTATTGGGTCTCATGCTGTCTGCTGCTAGCGGTTTTAGGCACAGAACAGACAGGGGTCTCTCCTCTGCCCCCACCACCGCTGCCGTGAACCCAAGAGCAAGATACCCTTCATCATATTTTCTTTTCGGTTGGCTTTTTGGTTGATTAGGCCCGTCAGATTTGTGTATCTCTGCAGGCGCTGGCTCTGGCTCTGGCTCTGGCTCTGGCTCTGGCTTGACGACCTTTGAGGTGCGAGACACAAATGTATCTATTTTGTGTAATTGTGGTCCACACATTAGCCTGCTACCCATCCGTGCGAAAGTTTCTTCCGCTTAGCCCCGCCCCCATTAGTTACTCTTGCAATGTCTGTCAAACTTTCGCTCCTACCTAGAAATTTAAAGCCGACAGGAAAAATAAGTAATTTACATTTATTTATATAGCGGATTTCACAGACAGAATCACAAAGTGATTTACAGTGTGTATAGAAAATGAAAGCATAGTAAAAAAAAAAATATAAGAATATAATTTAAAAAAAAAACAATTTAAAGTGAAATTTCCTCCCGTTCCTCGCGCCCCACCTGTCATGTCTCTATTCCCCACCGCACACTTTGAGAAACGCTGGTGTAAAGGTACCTCAAGTGTATTTAGTCATATCTAGTGTTAAAAATATATATATATATTTAGAAAGCCGAAAACAGTTTTTATGCTCTACCTATGAAAATATTCCATTTGTAATGAATGATTCCAACTTCTGGAACCAATTAAAGTTAAAGTAAAAGTACCAATGATTGTCACATACACACTAGGTGTGGCAAAATTATTCTCTGCATTTCACCAATCACCCTTGATCACCCCCTGGGAGGTGAGCGGAGCAGTGGGCAGCAGTGGTGGCCGCGCCCAACAGCGATATATGAGGGATTAATAAACTTTTTTCTGCACAAATAATGTTGTTTCCATAGTTCAAGGTTCAAGGTTTATTTGTCACATGCAGAGTACACCACAGTGTAATAATGAATTCCACTACACCATGTTTGATGGCTCCTCATATATTCACATTGCTTTTAATGGGAGCCTCCAACAAAAAGTGCTATTCGGACTGAGAAAACGACAATTTCCCCATTAATTTGAGCGAGGATGAAACATTTGTGTTTGAGGATATTGATAGCGACAGACTAGACAAAAAAATTGATTAAAAAAAAAGTAATAAAAAAAAACGTGATCGCATTGGGACGGATTCCGATGTTTTTAAACACATTTACCAGGATAATTCTGGGAAATCCCTTATCTTTCTATTGTGTTGCTAGTGTTTTAGTGAGTTAAATAGTACCTGATAGTCGTAACGGTGTCTCCACAGATGTCTTGACGCGCAGTCTCTCAGGGGAGTCGACGGCAGATATGGACGGCACAAGCTCAGCTTTTCTCCGGTAAGAACTGACTTTTTAACCACAATTTTCTCACCGAAACCCGCTGGTTGACATTTGGTAGGGATCCATGTTGGCTTGACTGCGCTCTGATCCATAGGAAAGTTTCACCTCCAGGAATTTTAAACAAGAAATCATTGTGTGTTTGTGTGGCTTAAGGCTAAAGCTTCCCAAGTCCATCTTTCTACTGTGACTTCTCCAATATTAATTGTATAAATTGCAAAAGATTCAGCAACACAGATCTCCAAAATACTGTGTAATTATGCCGCTAAAGCAGACAACTTTTAGCTGTGTGTGTGTGACATCTTGCGTACACGTCATCATTACACAATGTTTTCAAGACGAAACTCCCGGGAAATTTAAAATTGTAATTTAGTAAACTAAAAAGGCCGTATTGGCATGTGTTGCAATGTTAATATTTCATCATTGATATATAAACTATCAGACTGCGTGGTGGGTAGTAGTGGGTTTCAGTAGGCCTTTAAGGCCACTGTCATGTGACTTTGTGTTGTCATAGTGACGCTGCTGCCTTTCTAAACTGATGTTTGTTGTATATATTTAATGATGTAAAATGATTAATTGAACACAGTATATGAGTTTCACCATGTAGGCAAGAGGACTTGTTTGTGTTTGGCAACATTGCCCTCTGCTGCTACAGTTGCAGAATTGCAGCGTGTCAAAATACTTTATTATCATGCAACTCAAATATTAAAATATGCAAGCATGCTAATTATCAATGCAGACGCCACTCTTCCACGTCTGTCTTAGCCTGAAAGCAAGATTCAAAGTATATAAACGATGAAAGGTTAAACGTCATGGCTGCAAATGTTCTCTGATACGAAGCAGGGCAATACCAGCATTTGATATTATAAAGTCTAAATAAATCATCATGCAGTTAGAATCCTGTAAACACATCAGGTGTGTTGAAATACAACAAACCTGTGTTGTAATGACACAGGATGGCGCCTGTCATGCCACCACACTTGAAGCTTCACTCTTATTGGTGCCTGGAGATGTTTGTCAACTGTGGAAAAAAGATGCAGCAATGCTCCAGGAAGTCACAAAATAATTCCTGCATGTGAAAGTAAATACAAGCAGGCAAACAGACCAAATATTAGTTCAATACATCTGTAATATTGTATTGAGCACTTATCAAGGTAGCATGTAATTGAAGAAAATCACTGGAAGATGCAGGCAGCACGGTGGGTGAAGGGTTGGTGCGTCTGCCTCACAATATGTAGGTCCTGAGTAGTCCTGGGTTCAATCACGAGCTCGGGATTTTTCTGTGTGGACTGCGTGGGTTCCCGCCGGGTACTCCGGCTTCCTCCCACCTCCAAAAACATGCACCTGGGGATAGGTTGATTGGCAACACTAAATTGGCCCTAGTGTGTGAATGTGAGTGTGAATGTTGTCTGCCTATCTGTGTTGGCCCTGCGATGAGATGGTGACTTGTCCAGGGTGTATCCCGCCTTCCGCCCAATTGTAGCTGAGATAGGCACCCCCCCCCCCCCCCATTTGTACTTGTTATAAATGTATTTTGTTGTAGCTGTTTTCAGATTAAAATTGATAAATGTTTTTATAATTATGAGAATTTTGTGTGAATTTATATTTTGCATTTGCAACACTGCAACCATTTCTTTATTTAAAAGGGGGACGCAGCATATTAAACAAAAATAAAACATAAATATATTTGAATATATTGCAGTTAGCAACAACAGCTGATTTACTATGGGGGCCCACTTAGGTAAATACACAAAACATTAAAAAATAATGACTTAAATGTGCCATTAATTAATTATAATTGGGTTTAAGTACATGCATGTGTTATTTGATGTGTAATAAATGAACTATAATCATTCAGATAATTATTAGTTTCATTATTTCATGATTTAATTCATTATTTCACAATTAAATTAATTATAAATTTGATTTGTTTAAATTATTAATTAATTCATGACACATTTAAGTAATGATATAGCGATGTGATTATTCTTTTTTGTCCTATATCGCTCTTCATAGCTTACAACCAAAAGACCTTGTCAGGTACAGAAAAGGAATGTCATAGTCAAATAGATAAATCGATAGAATGACAATACAAAACATTATTTTGTACAATTTAATTATATTGCAGTTAGCAACAGTTGCTGATTTACTATGGGGTGCCAGTTGGGACAACATTAAATAAATAAGTACATATTTAAATTATTACTGATCGTGAGTGTGAATGTTGTCTGTCTATCTGTGTTGACCCTGCCATGAGGTGGTGACTTGTCCAGGGTGTACACCGCCTTCCACCCGAATGCAGCTGAGATAGGCTCCCACGCCCCCCCCGCAACCCCGAAGGGAATAAGCGGTAGAAAAATGGATGGATGGCTGGATATTTAAATTATTACTGAATGCAGCTGAGATAGGCTCCAGCACCCCCCGCCACCCGAAAAGGGACAAGCAGTAGAAAATGGATGGATGAATGGATGTGACCGTGAATGTTGTCTGTCTATCTGTGTTGGCCCTGCGATGAGATGGCGACTTGTCCAGGGTGTACCTCGCCTTCTGCCCGAATGCAGCTGGGATAGGCTCCAACCTCCCCCCGCAACCCCAAAAGGGACAAGCGGTAGAAAAATGAATGGATGGAATGTGTAAATTGATTATAATTGGGATTGAATACATAAATGTGTTATTAAATGTGTAATTAATATGTTTAATGTAAAACTACTTTCAATTTTTTAAATCATTTAAATAATTCATGATTTGCTGATGTATTTAATTATTTAGTTAGGTAATGACACATTTGAATAATTATCCAAAGATGTGTCCATTCCATTTTGTCCAATGTTGCCCTCCATTTGGGACAACATTAAGTCAATAATATTTCAAGAATGACCTAAATGTGTTATTTCAGTTCAGAGGAGTGGGCCCTCATCGGTGTTTGCGGTGCAATGCCAGGGAATGCGTGTGCGACCCCCAGGAAATAATGCTTTATTAGTATCACGCCTAAAACCGTGCAGGAAAAAACTTGTTCATTGTCGCCATTAATCCTAAATTACCTCATTTTTGATAAAAAAAAAAAAAAAAGCATCACAAATTGTTGTATTATTTTCTTGTTTTGTAGGTTAACGTGTTTTATGTGTTCCTGTGTTAACGTTGCTGATCAATTTAATTTTGTTATCATTTATTGAGTTTATTTAATTTATGTTGTTCAAGTCAGTCAAAATGTTTGTAGTTTTAAAAAGGATTCTTTTTTTAAAAATTTCAGGCACTTTAAATCTTTTCGGTCACAGATTAAAAAAACATTTTGAGTCATTCTTTGTTGTAAATTAATTTATATTCTTTCTTTTTTGTTTTCTTTAATGTTAAAAAGGATATGATGTTATGCAGAGGTGTACTTATAACTGTTTTATTAAAAAAATTACACTATTTATAATTACGGTGGAGAGTGGGGCGAGGTGTGTTTTCTTCTTCTTGGAGGGTGGCATGTAACAGAATATTATTGAGAAACACTATATGTTAAGTCATTATATTTGGAATAAACACATACATGTGTTAAATATATTATTGTTTATTTATTGCAAAATTACATTTAATTAATTAATCATTTAATTAATTATTGATTTCATTATTGAGATAATTATTTCACGATATCCTCATTTTTTGATTTCATTATGACAACAAAGCCAAGTAGTTAATTTATGAATATGAGGTGAAAATAAATAAGTTTCACTTCTTCCTACTCCTGATTGGATATGGAATAACCTAATTGATATGAATCGTTTTCATTTTTGACGTGTTTTCAGGGTGAATATTTGTTTCTATGGCTGTATTGATTGATTGATTGAAACTTTTATTAGTAGCTTGCACAGAACAGTACATATTCTGTACAAATGACCACTAAACGTTAACACCCGAATAAGTTTTTTAAGTTGTATAAGTCGGGGTCCATGTTAATCAATTCATGGTACCTTACTGTATTGCTGTTTTGATTATTTTTCTTTTTATTATTTATCCATTTGTTTTGTTTTTGTTTTTTACATGTCCTCATTAATCTCTTAATGTATTTCAGAATTTATCTAACGATGTAAATTAATTACTGACACATTTATATAACAGTTATAAATATATATATTTTCAATTAATTTGATCCCATATGGCAGTGGTTCTCAAATGGGGGTACGCGTACCCCTGGGGGTACTTAAGGTATGCCAAGGGGTACCTAAGATTTTTTTTAAATATTCTAAAAATAGTAACAATTAAAACATCCTTTATAAATATATTTAGTGAATAATACTTCAACAAAATATGAATGTAAGTTCATAAACTGTGAAAAGAAATGCAACAATACAATATTCAGTGTTGACAGAAAAAATGTTAGTGGACATGCTCCATAAATATTGTTTATGTGTAAAATATACTTTTTTGTGAAGAAATGTTTAGAATTAAGTTCATGAATCCAGCTGGATCTCTATTACAATCCCCAAAGAGGGCACTTTGATTTGATGATTACTTCTATGTGTAGAAATCTTTATTTATATACCATATTTCCTTGAATTGAAGTAGGGCATATAGTATGCGCCTGCGTTGAATGACCGCCTGGTCAAACTCGTGACGTCACGAGTGACACTTCTCCTGTCATCATTTTCAAAATGGAGGAGGCTGATTTCAATACCTGTAATTTGAAATCGCATAAAGGGAAGAAGATTAAGAGCTATTCAGTAGGATTTAAATTCCAAGCTTACATCACACTCAAATTTTTACTGCATACCTTTGGTAAGATCCGGAGTGAGAAGAGGTTTTAAAATAATTAGCGCATGCTTACTTTTACTGCATGCCTTTGGTAAGCGCAGGAGTGAGAAGAGGTTTTAAATTAATTAGCGCCCCGGCGGCAATTCAAGTAAATACGGTAAATGAATAACTTGTTTATTTTTCAACAAGTTTTTTTACTTTAATGTCTTTTTTTCCAAATAGTTCAAGAAAGACCACTACAAATGAGCAATATTTTGCACTGTAATACAATTTAATAAATCAGAAACTGATGACATAGTGCTGTATTTTACTTCTTTATCTCTTTTTTTCCACCTAAAAATGCTTTGCTCTGATTAGGGGGTACTTGAATTAAAAAAATGTTCACATATGGTACATCACTGAAAAAAGGTTGAGAACCACTGCCTTACTGTATTGCTATTTTGATTATTATCATTTTTATTATTTATCCATTTGTTTTTGTTTTTGTTTTTACATGTCCCAAATAAGCTCCTAATGTATTTCATAATGTATCTAACGATGTAATGAATTACGGACATATTTACATAATAATTAAAAATATATACACATTTACATAATAGTAAAACATATATACATTTTTTTAATAATTTGATCCCATATGGCCCTCTACAATTTACAACCGTAATTCCGTAATTAAAAATCTCCCACCAATAGCACAGTCAGATAAGGAAATTGATCATTGACAAAAATACTTGATTATACCTGTTTTTTCTACCGAATTAAATGTAGAAATCCTACTAAAACAAGCAAAAATAAGACGCATAAAAAGTATTTTAATTATACTCTAAATATGTCTCTATAACAGGGGTCACCAACATGGTGCCTGCGGGCACCAGCTAGCTCATAAGGACCAGATGAGTAGCCTGCTGGCCTGTTCTAAAAATAGCTCAAATAGCAGTACTTACCAATGAGCTGCCTCTATTTTTAAAATTGTATTTATTTACTAGCAAGCTGGTCTCGCTTTGCTCGACATTTTTAATTCTAAGAGAGACAAAATCAAATAGAATTTGAAAATCCAAGAAAATATTTTAAAGACTTGGTCTTCACTTGTTTAAATAAATTCATTTATTTTTTTTACTTTGCTTCTTATAACTTTCAGAAAGACAATTTTAGAGAAAAAATACAACCTTAAAAAAGATTTTAGGATTTTTAAACACATATACCTTTGTACCTTTTAAATTCCTTCCTCTTCTTTCCTTACAATTTAAATCAATGTTCAAGAACATTTTTTTTTTATTGTAAAGAATAATAAAAACCATTTTATATAATTCTTCATTTTAGCATCTGTTTTTTTGACGAAAAATATTTGTGAAATATTTCTTCAAACCTATTATGATTGAAATTCCCCAAAAATATTCTGGCAAATCTAGAAAATCCGTAGAATCAAATTTAAATCTTATTTCAAAGTCTTTAGAATTTCTTTTAAAAATTTTGTTCTGGAAAATCGAGAAGAAATAATGATTTGTCTTTGTTTGAAATATAGCTTGGTCCAATTTGTTATATATTCTAACAAAGTGCTGATTGGATTTTAGCCTATTTAAAACATGTCATCAAATTTCTAAAATTAATCTTAATCAGAAAAAATTACTAATGATGTTGCATAAATTATTTTTTCAATTTTTTCATAAAGATTCGAATTAGCTAGTTTTTCTCTTCTTTTTTTCGGTTGAATTTTGAATTTTAAAGAGTTGAAATTGAAGATAAACTATGTTTCAAAATTGAATTTAATTTTTTTTCCTGTTTTCTCCTCTTTTAAACCGTTCAATTAAGTGTCTTTTCATCATTTATTCTCTACAAAAAAAACCTTCCATAAAAGGGAAAAAATGTACGACGGAATGACACAGAAATTTTTGATATATATATACATAGATTTATTTATTAAACGTAAATTGAGTTTCTGGCAATTTATTTAAGTGTGTATCAAACTGGTAGCCCTTCGCATTAATCAGTACCCAAGAAGTACATCTTGGTTTCAAAAAGGTTGGTGACCCCTGCTCTATAATAAACAAGCACTTCCTTAGTTTAATTTTGAAAATACAAACCGGAAACGTCTCTTGCATATACGGCGATTGACGCTGAAGTTGAACTTTAAAGGGGGAGTTTTCCCTCTCGCCCTCCCAAACTTTTCATGCTAGCTTGCTGTGGGCAGAAGGCATGAACAGTCGCAGTGTGACGGCCCCCACGCGAGTCAGAAGGTAGGAAAGAGCTTTCAGGATCGATTAACACACATCATTGATTGATTGCCTGTCTTCTTTACGCTCCTAATGTGCGTCAATTAAGACCTTTACACCTAATTAGTGTGCGAGCACTGGAACAAAGTGTTGGGAGCCACTTCAACAGATGATGATGATGTTTTATTGTTGTATTGGATGTGTTGCCGCCTTATGACAACATTACGCCTGGTTTTGAATTATTTTTTCACCTTTTATATCATTCACCTTGAGCCATGTATTGTTGGTATTTAATGTTTATTTTCCCATGATTATACGCAGCTATGATGGTGTGTTTATTGCTAACATGTTTTGTTTCCACTTCCCACGTCCCACTTGCAAAGTGCATATTTGTGGTGAAAACGTCCTGAAATTGCTGTATTTGCATTGTTTCTTTTTTATGATTTTTACCAACATTTACTTATTTTTTGTGTCAGTTTTAAAACAAGTTGGGGTGTAACAGCTTTAAAGGCCTACTGAAATGAGATTTTCTTATTTAAAGGGGATAGCAGGTCCATTCTATGTGTCATACTTGATCATTTTGCGACATTGCCATATTTTTGCAGAAAGGATTTTGTAGAGAACATCGACGATAAAGTTCGCAACTTTTGGTTGCTAATAAAAAAGCCTTGCCTGTACCGGAAGTAGTAGACAATGTGCCAGTGATGTCACGGGTTGTGAAGCTCCTCACATCCTCACATTGTTTACAATCAAGGCCACCGGCAGCGAGAGCGATTCGGACCGAGAAAGCGATGATTTCCCCATTAATTTGAGCGAGGATGAAAGATTTGTGGATGAGGAAAGTTAGAGTGAAGCACTAGAAAAAAAAAGGCCATTGCAGAGGGAGCGATTCAGATGTTATTAGACACATTTACTAGGATAATTCGGCAAAATCCCTTATCTGCCTATTGTGTTGCTAGTGTTTTAGTGAAATTATATGGTACCTGAAAGTCAGAGGGCTGTGGCCACAGGTGTGTTGACCGCCAGTGTCTCTGAGGGAAGTCACGCAGTTGCAGCAGGACGCAAGCTCCACTGATGTCTCTGGTAAAAGCCGACTTATTACTACAATTTTCGCACCGAAAACTGCCTGTTGACATGTGGTCGGGATCCATGTTCGCTTGACCGCTCTGATCCATAGTAAAGCTTGTGTGTGTGTGTGTGTGTGTGTGTGTGTGTGTGTGTGTGTGTGTGTGTGACAGACAATAATTGGTACTTCAACTATATAACTTTAATGAGGAATTTGTTTGCTTAGTTTGTGCAAATACCTTAACATACTTGTCACATTAATATATTTTTAAGCAATTTTGTGGTAGTACAAGTGAACATGCTCCTAAACGGTTATACCATCTGCCATTGAAAGACATTACTGCTCACACCGGGTAATGGAAAGTGTGAGGCAGGCTTGGAATCGCACAATATCATCATTAATTCTGGTTTCTAAGTGTGTTTACACAGGTATGGGAAGAGGGTGTGGTCCAAAAGAAACTACAATTCAGTCTGTGTCTGTTTTGGTGACCTCAGGGTTGTGTGTTGAATTTAGTGTATCAGCGCATCGGTACAAACACAGCAGGCTTCGTCATTCTCCTGTGAAGTAGAAGTTTGAGGCTGTACTAGCAGAATGGAGAACTGTTCTCTTGTGTACCGCGTGATGATGTCAAAGACGCAGAATAACTGATAGCCTTAGGCCGATGCCCATGAAACGTCTGGTGGGTCTTGACTTTTATGGAATGGTGCCTGTTTTGTTTTAATTACAGTTGGTTGTCGCGGTAACGTGCAAGACAAGGGTATCATGTCAGGCAAGTTTGTTAGCATAAAAATTGAAAATAGTATTAACTTCTTCTGGAGTCTACAATACATTATATTTCATTTGTTCTCATGCAAAAAATACATATTTTTAAGGTGTGATGACTTCAATTTTGTGGTGACTCTGTGCCATTATCAATTCAATACAAAGTAGTTGGATGAGCAGTATTGGTCATAGAAATGCTGATAATGACACTTGAAATGTTCAAGACCTTATGGTAGGTGGCCTTATGGTTAGAGTGTCCGCCCTGTGATCGGTAGGTCGTGAGTTCAAACCCCGCCGAGTCATACCAAAGACCATAAAAATGGGACCCATTATCTCCCTGCTTGCCAGTTAGCATTAAGGGTTGGAATTGGGTGTTAACTCACCAAAATGAGTCCTGAGCGTGTCCACCGGTGCAGCTCACTGCTACTCTCAGCTCCCAAGGGGTGGAACAAGGGGATGATAGGGTAATTTCACCCCACCTGGTGTGTGTGTGTGTGACTATCAGTGGTACTTTTACTTTATTAAAGGTTTTAATCACAATTCTCTGGCTTGTGTTTAGCGTTTAGCATATCCTCCTACGGTGTTTAGTGTACCATGTTTAGCTATTCCTCTTTCCCCAGTGAAGTTTGCAGTTTCACTCGAGGGACATTAGTCGCTCGCAAAAAGTGCTACAGTGCATCGAGGATGTGTTCGTTCGATTTGTCGCTCTTAAACTTGCTGGACAAAGCTTGAATGTGCATCAGTGTGCATTATCACGATATAGTGATAGTATTAAAAAACCCCTTGGTCGGCCAGATTGTGTATATCGTCTAGATCGCTCAAACCTAATCAGAGCCAGGTGTTTCCTGATGAAGTGATGTTTGTACTGTTCTGTCACTGTGCTACTGTCAGCACATCTGGTATCATCTACTAACATCCTATAATATGTTCAGTAAAGTTAGCATCACAGGCTAAGCTATCATGGATTGAAATTGTGATCAGTTCAGCTGCCTAATAACATTGCCAATCAGGTTGAAAATGACTTGAGCACTCTGCCGGAGTCATCAAAGTTAATACGTCTGGACACTTGCAGACGCCTCCAGAAGTACGTTTGATGTTTTTAACAACACTTTGCTTTTCCTTCGGGCCTCTTTGTGGAACTGTACTCTGAGCGTGGACTTACTGCAGCCGCAAATAGATTCTCTGTAAGTTTAGTCGGAGGTGTCAGGAGGCACAGAGTTACATTCATGGTGCTTTTCCCCTCGTGTTGTGAAGTTGACCTGCAGAGCGTTCATTCAATCAAACGCAATTGAATTTAGCTCTTTTGGTCATGCAAAGTCCTTGATAAAATGCGTGCCACTGGTTTTCCATTTTTAGCTGTATTATAAGATAATTTGATCAGCCGCTCAGCGTTGCTATCACATGAGGGCAGAAAGACTGGCCTCAACAGGATTGGAGTTGGTTGGCATTCTTGGGAAAGTCAAACTTTAAAACCAATCTTCTCACAAAGCATTCGGTTGTTTTAAATACCTTGCGAAAATACAAGATTTGATCCCAACTCCTGATTAATTCCTTGATTACAAAGGGTGTCTGGGTACTTTTGCAATTTAGAGGAGGAAGGTCAAACTTAGTCAACAGGCCCTTTTTCATCAAAATTTCAGGAAGTTCCTGTGGAACTGTGTGTGTGTTTTGTGTTCGCGCCACATTTCACAGTTCAGGCTGAGGACGTATGGATGAGTGGTGCAGTATATTTCTAAAGTGATACCTTGCCATCAAACGAACAATAATAGGTCTTATTTATTTGTCAATTTTCTTTCACAAATGTGCAAGTAAATAAAATAAAAGAATCGAATTTTATATAAAGTCAGGATTTTTTTCGATTCAACGCGATTCTCGTTTCAAAAACTATATTTTTCCGATTCAAAACGATTCTGTATTCATTCAATACATAGGATTTCAGCAGGATCTACCCCAGTCTGCTGACATGCTAGCACAGTAGTAGATTAAAAAAAAAAAGCTTTTATACTTGTAAAGGACAATGTTTTATCAACTGATTGCAATAATGTAAATTTGTTTTAACTATTAAACGAACCAAAAATACGACTTATTTTATCTTTGTGAAAACATTGGACAGTGTGTTGTGAAGCTTATGAGATGCGATGCAAGTGTAATCCACTGTGACACTATTCTTTTTTTTTTTTTTTTTTTTTTTTTTATAGATGTCTAATGATAATGTCAATGAGGGATTTTTAATCACTGCTATGCTAAAATTATAACTTATATTGATACTGTTGTTGATAATATTCTTTTTTGTTTCAGTACTTTTGGTTTGTTCTGTGTCGTGTTTGTGTCTCCTTTCAATTTCTCTGTTTATTGCAGTTCTGAGTGTTGCTGGGTCAGGTTTGGTTTTGGAATTGGATTGCGTTGTTATGGTGTTGCTGTGTATTGTTTTTTTGGATTGATAAAAAAAAGAAAAACATTAAAAAAAAAAAAAGAGAGAATCGATTCTGAATCGCACAACGTGAGAATCGCGATTCGTATTCGAATCGATTTTTCCCCACACCACTAATATACAGTATTATTCACTGTCACAAGCGGGCATAGCTGCGAAGTGGCCCCTTAAGAGACCCTTTTCCATCACAGGAACTTTTACAGGAACATTCTGACTTATCCCATTCCCACCAAAAACTACCCGGGTATCTAAAGTTCCACAAGATCTATTTTAGTTTAGAGTGCAAAGATGGTACTTTGGAAAGTTCCTGCAGGAACTTTAGAGGGGCGGGTTGAACACAGGTTGAGCGTTCCTAAAACTTTGAATTCCAAAATTTAATTTTTTTATTTATTTTTTGAGATTTCTCCAATTTTTTTAGTCACTCCTTCTTTAATAAAAAGGATTGGCAACAAATCTAGCATCTGTCTTTGGTGTTATTGGAGACTGTACTTGTGTTTAGGGGACTGTCTGTCGCGCCATATCGGTGACGAAAAGCGAGCCTGACGTCACATTTGCATCGCGTTGCTAGGAGCCTATCCCTCTGAATTGTGAAAATCGCTGTCTGTAGGTAGATCTAGAATATATTAAAGTACATCCACAGCGCGGACATGCTTTGATTGATTGATTGAAACTTTTATTAGTAGATTGCACAGTACAGTACATATTCCGTACAATTGACCACTAAATAGTAACACCCGAATACGTTTTTCAACTTGTTCAAGTCGAGGTCCACGTAAATCAATTCATGCTGCCTCCGCTCCAGACAACCCCGTGTGTGTAGGTTATGTCATCACAAAATCGATTTCGGGAGCACTGTTCCGGTGATTAACAGCGGATTCCAGCTAAATTTTTGTTAATCAACAGTGCGCAAATAATAAAGTATATATGGTCATTCAGACTGTAACTACCTGCTATTGTTAATGTGTATGTTATGATGGTAATTTTTCCCATGGTCTGTGAACACACCGTGTCGGCGGAGAATGACGAAGTGTTGTGTGTCTATGAGTGAAGCACGGAGGAAATATTTGTTGACAATTACGCCTGTTAGCATGAAATTGGCAATAAAAGCTAAAAAGAGTGTCAGACTTTTTCTTCTGGATGCAACAATACATTATATTATTTTATTCTGTAAGGCGTGGCGGCTCATAAGAAGCCCGTACATTAAGGAGAAACCCTAAACGTAGTCAAACCGGCTGTATAGCGTAGTGCCTTTTTATTTTGAGGCGGGAAAAAATTGACATTGGTTTGAGAACGTGTATTGACATATTTTGATGTGGGATCGACTGTTTGCACAAAAAAAAAAGTATCCTTTGGACACCGTGCCAACTGTCTTTCATTTCTTTTGAGCTTTTATGTCATCTTACAATTTAAATGTTATGTTATCACTGCACCTTAACTGTAATCTGAATACGGAAGTAAAGCACCACCCACTTCTGAAGGACACACGCAGCAGGCATTTGCTGCTGGGATGTCGCCTCTTCTCACGGTGAAAAATAGTATTTTCTTGTTGGAAGAACTTGCCACGGCATTAAATCTGATCTTTCCATAAGGTAGACTTTTCTTAGTCTACTTCTGCTCGCATGTAGCTTATCAGTAGCAAGTGAATTGCAGCCAAGTTCCCCCGCTACTGAGTGTCAAAAAAGACGTGTTTGTGTTAATCGGCCGTTAAAAAACAAAACAAAAAAAAAAAAATCAGCAGAATTTTACTGTAGAATTTACAGTGTTTTATTTTTACAGCATAATACTGTAAGTGGTAAGACAATACCACTTTTTTTGGGTACAATTCTGGCCATTGAGCTGCAATTTTTTTTTACTGTGAAACGTTCAATTGTTGTTTTTAACAATGTATTACTGTTAATTGTAACTTATCACAGTTTTTTTTTAACATTAAAATTATCTTAAACGAGCTGCAAATTATTTTTACAGTAAAAGCTACGATTGTAGTTTTTAACAATGTATTACTATTAATTGAAAATTGGTACCTTTTGTTTTTTTTAAGGGACAATTCTCTCCACTGAGCTGCAAAACTGTTTTACTGTAAAAAATATAGCAATTTTTACAATAGCCTGCTTTGAAATCATAAGTCAAGCAGATATTTAAGTATTTATTTTTATTCAAACAAAAATTGGAGATAAAAAGCTAAAGCACTTTATTATTACCACACATTGTTACCAGGTTTTCCTTGGCCATATAAAGTTTTGTAGTGGGCCAGATCTGGCCCCCAGGCCTTGAGTTTGACATCAGTCATATGGAGTATCTGTAAATATGTTCATATTGACGCTCCTTCACGCCAAAAAAAAGTCAGTGGTCCAATAGGCTTTTTCACACACAGATATGAGCAAACAGTCGTATCTCCACATCTGGTATCAAGCCGCCTTTGTCTATTTGACGCAGAACCTAGAAAAGGCTGATTATTGTTATTGCCCGCTGGGTTGCTTTTACACGACGACACTGCATTCTGCAATTAATTAAAGAAGACGATCATCAGCGTCATACAAAAACACACACACATACAAATGATAAATGGGTTGTACTTGTATAGCGCTTTTCTACCTTCAAAGTACTCAAAGCGCTTTGACACTACTTCCACATTTACCCATTCACACACACATTCACACACTGATGGAGTGAGCTGCCATGCAAGGCGCCAACCAGCATCCATCAGGAGCAAGGGTGAAGTGTCTTGCTCAGGACACAACGGACGTGACTAAGTTTGTACTAGGTGGGATTTGAACCAGGGACCCTCGGGTTGCGCACGGCCATTCTCCCACTGCGCCACGCCGTCCCTATCACTTCCAACACAAGAAGTGAGTGTTAGGTTGGTTTGTATAAAGAAATCAGAAAAAACAATTGTGATTTGTATTCACACTAAAGTGCAAATCTAATTAAATAATTAGGCAGACTTGTGATTTTAGTTGACAAACTGCGTCTACAATTTTTACAAAACTTAGCTGTTTGCATGACAACGAGGACCAGAAGGCTGTTTTAATGTCGCTGCATTTGACTCCCTGTCTGTTTCAGGTTTGATTTTAAAGTTCTAGTACTCGTTTTTAAATGAATTAATGGTCTTGTGCCTTCTTATCCATCTGACCTGCTTTTACTCTATCAAACCTCGTGGATCCTGAGGTCCTCTGGCACTGGCCTTTTATCTTTACCCAATGCCAGAGAAAATACGATGACGCGGCATTTAACCACTTTTGCCCCCACCTGTGGAACAGCTTGCCAGAGAGCCTCATGACTGTAGAGTTTTGAAATTCAAAAAAGAAGCTAAAGGCACACCAATAATCAACCTTTGCTTGATCATGTTAATCTCTTCGATTTTTATAATTTTCCATCCATCCATCCATATTCTTCCACTTATCTGAGGTCTGGTCGCGGGGGCAGCAGCCTAAGCAGGGAAGCCCAGACTTCCCTCTCCCCAGCCACTTCGTCCAGCTCTTCCCGGGGGATCCCGAGGCGTTCCCAGGCCAACCGGGAGACATATTCTTCCCAACGTGTCCTGGGTCCTCCCCGTGGCCTCCTACCAGTTGGACGTGCCCGAAACACCTCCCGAGATAGGCGTTCGGGTGGCATCCTGAATGGGAACATAGATCGACCGGTAAATTGAGAGCTTTGCCTTCCGGCTCAGCTCCTTCTTCACCACAACGGATCGATACAGCGTCCGCATTACTGAAGACACTGCACCGATCCCCCTGTCGAGCTCACGATCCACTCTTCCCTCATTCGTGAACAAGACTCCGAGGTACTTGAACTCCTCCACTTGGAGAAGGGTCTTCTCCCCAACACGGGTAGGATTTAAACTCATATTCCTGCATATTTCTATGGATTTTTTCTGCAATTTCTTTGTAAAAAAAAATAAATCAATCAAATCACATCAAAATATTAAGGAAGGCTTAAGAAAATAGGCCTAACAACGCCAATGCTACCCAGTGTAACTCAAAATGGTGTAAGTATGTTTGGTGGTGATCGAAGAGGCGGTAAGCGCAATTGGTGGCCATGGTGCCGTCAGTCTAACTCAGGGCAGCTGTAGCTCGAAATGTAGCTTACCACCACCATGTGTGAATGTGGAGTGAATGAAGGATGGGTTCTCATTCCTCAATCTAAAGTGCTTTGAGTGTATTAAAAAGCCTTGCATAAATCCAGTCCATTATTATCATACCAATCTGTAATCCAAAGCAACAGTTTCCCCACATGTGCGGCCCTATCCCAAGGTTCTTTTTAATTTTTCCCACTTTTGGCCTTTTGGAGATTTTCCTTGCCTGAATGTGGGTTGAGATCAGGGGATGTATTTGTGGTCATCTGAGCAGCTCTTCAGGGAACTTGTGATTAAGGGCTATAAAAAGAAACATTGATTTTGATTGATTTCTGATATTTTGTGGTTGTGTGAGGACAGGTCTTGCAAATGGTCTTTTGTTTTTGTCAGAGCGTTCCAGTCGGGCGGGTTTTCGCAGGACCCTTTCCGTGGTTGTTGTTGTTGCGCTGAGAAGCCATGGATGTATAGATATTGCTGATAACAAAGCCTGAATGTCATTAAAACAATTAGCTTTATCTTTTGTAAGTCCCCCTTTGACTCCCGTCCTTACACGCTGGATCATTTCATTAAAAAAACGCAGTAGTGATATTTTGACTTGAAAATGAATGTTTAAAAACGCGGATTTCTGCGTTTTCGCTGACATTATACATGTCTGGAATTTGGTTAGTACCTAATAAAAGTACCGAATTCTGTACTCATTGGAGAGGTCCAATAATGGCTTTTTTGCCGATATTCCGATATTGTCCATTTCTTAATTACCGATTCCGATATCAACTGATACCGATATATACAGTCGTGGAATTAACACATTATTATGCCTTATTGTGTTGTAATGCCCCGCTGGATGCATTAAACAATGTAACAAAGTTTTCCAAAATAAATCAACTCAAGTTATGGAAAAAAATGCCAACATGGCACTGCCATATTTATTATTGAAGTCACAAAGTGCATTATTTTTTTTAACATGCCTCAAAACCGCAGCTTAGAATTTGGGACATGCTCTCCCTGTGAGAGCATGAGGAGGTTGAGGTGGGTGGGTTTGGGGGTGGGACTAGCAGGGGGTGTATATTGTAGTGTCCCAGAAGAGGTAGTGCTGCAAGGGGTTCTGTTGTGTTTATGTTGTGTTAGGGTGCAGATGTTCTCCCGAAATGTGTTTGTCATTCTTGTTTGGTGTGGGTTTGCAGTGTGGCGCATATTTGTGACAGTGTTAAAGTTGTTTATATGACCACTCTCAGTGTGACCTGTATGGCTGTTGACCAATTATGCCTTGCATTCACTTGTGTATGTGATAAGCCGTAGATATTACGTGATTGGACCGGGACGCAAAGGCAGTGCCTTTTAAGGTTTATTGGCGCTCCGTACTTCCCCCTACGTCCGTGTACCACTCCGTACAGCGGCGTTTTAAAAAGTCATAAATTTTACTTTTTGAAACCGATCCTGATAATCTCCGATATTACATTTTAAAGCGTTTATCAGCCAATGATATCGGCAGTCCGATATTATCGGACGTCTCTAGTACTCATCCCTACTTATTAGCAGTAATGTGGGAACTTTGGGTGTTGTGAAAACTAGTTCTATTCAGTCGTAACCACAACAGAGTCTTCTTTGGTCATTTGCCCTGAGGAAGAAATACAACATGCATTCATGTTGTTCCAAGATCATATGAATAGACTTTTGTCAACGAGTTCAAAGAAAGCCCTAAAATATGTATTTTGTTTTTACTAAGTGTCCAACATCTTGTCCTCCTCCTCCTCATTGGACTGGACGTGCTTCAGCTGGACTCTGTGGATCACGTCACTCGAACGGTACCAAGAGTAGGTCATGTTGTTGTCAGGATGTATTTTGAGGTTCCACCATTGCAAGTATTTACAGCCGTCTGGCACTTAAGTATATTGGAAGTGTATTAAAATAACCTGCAGCGCTCCTGTTCATGGGAATGTAGGCGCGCGCTACCTGATACACGAGGCTGACTGATGTGTTTGTATGATTATTTGGACACACTTCAGGTGTGGGATTGAAGCATTATGGCTGTGATTATTTTCGGAGTTGATCTTTGTCTTCTGTATGGTAACATGTCAGTTACATCAGTGGTCCCCAACCGCATTTGCTTCCCGGCCCGCACAGAGACATTAAATAATTTTATAACCGACTGCATTTTCTCCTCCTTTACTTTGGCCAGCCCCACAAGACACAATAATAACCTTGTTCATAGATGTATAATAAAACTCCTGGTCGGGAGTCGTCATTAGCGATATTTGTTACATGGGACAATGCTGATTAATAAACATCTACAATGTAAAGGTGCCAAATCATAGCCGAAAGCTAGGTTCCATCTACAGTCCCCGGCAGGTTGATGACCTAAGATCAGGGGAGATCAGAAACAAAGTGACCATAGTAGTTCAAGTGCATAAGGCAGATGGAGAAGAGTTAAATTGTTGCATATTATAAGTGTGCTGCAGGAAGAAAATACACATCTCCTTTGGCCTAGTAAGTTAAAGTGCTGCTATTGTTGCACACAGTCCTATTACACAAGTTATAATAACAGAATAAATGAACAAATTAAAAAAAAAGTTTGACAAAAATAGAATATCTTTGAATTTCAGTAAAACTAAAATAAAGCTATTTGGTAACAGTGGAAGAGAAAGTCGAACACAAATACAAATAGATGGAATAGAAATTGAAAGAGAAAATGAAACCACATTTTTAGGTATGAATTGAACTGGAAATCTCATGTAAAAAATATATAACATAAAGTAGCAAGAAACACATCAATAATGAATCAAGCAAAATATGTTCTTGACCAAAAATCAATTCATATTCTCTACTGCTCGCTAATGTTACCATATCTGAGTTATTGTGTAGAAATATGGGGAAATGACTACAAAAGTACACTTCATTCATTAACAGTGTTACAAAAAAGATCAGTCAGAATAATACATAATGTTGGCTATAGAGAACCTACAAACCCTTTTATTTATTGAATCAAACATACTGAAATTCCACGACATAGTAAGTTTGCAAACAGCTAAAATTATACACAAAGCAAACTATAATCTGCTACCCAAGAATATACAACAATTGTTCTCAAAAAAAGAGGAGAAATATAATTGAAAACATTTGTATGCACGTACAACACTTAATACCTTCAGTATATCAGTATGTGGAATTAAATTATGGAATGGGTTAAGCAAAGCAATCAAACAATGTTCTAATATGATCCAATTCAACAAACTCTTCAAACTTATAGTGTTTTCAATGTACAAAGAAGAAGAACCATGATATACATTCTGGATTTATTTCATCCATCCATTCGTTCATTTTCAAAATAATCTTACTCATCTTACCATATGAAATGTAACTTACTTCACTGAGTATTTATTTATTTATTTATTTTTTTGTCATTACTTTTGGAGTATATTGTGAACAAATGGAGAAAAGGAAGTGAACAAAAGTTTTAGCTACTGTTATGTAAAAGAAAAGGGATAGGATAAAAAAGCTCTACTTCTTCCTACTCCTCTTCGAACATGTTGAAAAGAGAAGCTGGAAATTGTATTGTATCATGTTGTATGCATGCATGTTCGAAATAAACTCAAACTCAACTCAACTCAAACTCAAGTAGTTTGCAATAACGGATGTATTTAGTCATGCAAAGTTGGACCAACAAAAGCTGACAGTGTATCTATGTATGAAATATTGCACAAAACATGAATACATAACTTTTAGAATCGAAATAGAAATCCCATAGAAATCTATTGGAACTAATGGCAAGCATTTTTATCTTTATTATATATCCATGCTCTTGTCCTTGAATGGGATGTATGACTTATAACCCATCAGATACTAAAGCCCAAAACATGCTTACTACTAGCAAAAATTAGTAAAAACGAAACTATGGATAGCTTTTTTGCATTGGGGCGGTATAACTCAGTTGGTAGAGTGGCCTTGCCAGCAACTTGAGGGTTCCAGGTTCGATCCCCGCTTCCGCCATCCTAGTCACTGCCGTTGTGTCCTTGGTCAAGACACTTAACCCACATGCTCCCAGTGTCACCTACACTGGTTTAAATGTAACTTAGATATTGCTTTGAGTCACTAGAGAAAAGCGCTATATAAATATATTTCACTTCACTTCAATAAGGGAAAACTGCAAAAAAAAAAGATTGGCGACCCCTGAATTACATGATGTTAGAAGCAGTGATTTGGTCATGGGGAAAAGACAATATTGTCCGTGTTTGTTTTGTGTGTCCTCAAAACAGACATTCTGTCTGCTGCCTTGTCCACTACTGCTAAAAATACTCAGGAATGAGGCATTCATCTACCACCAGACAGTGTACTGTACTTTTTTTAAGCTTTCACACCACATTTGGTTCAACCAAACTGCTGTGCTGACAACACCAAAAAATAGATTCCAACCAAAATGCTTCCTTGTTGGTAAAACAAAAACATGACAGATTTGAACTATTTTGGCATCAAACAAAAAAGGTTGCATTCATGTGCTGATGTATTTCTGTTGTGTAGACATCATTTTCTCATAGTTAAAGCTGATCCAATTAATCTGATTTTTGCGCCACTAATTGTGGTTTACATCAGTAAATATAGTCTAAACGTGTTTATTTAAATCAGGGGTGTCAAACATACGGCCCTAGGGCTGGATCAGGCCTGCGAACAGGTTTTATCCGGCCCGCGGAATGAGTTTGCTAAGTATAAAAATGAGCAGAAATGTTTTAATTAAAGAAACTGCTGTTCTAAATGTGTCCACTAGATGTCGCAATAGCAATTATTTGTATCTTTGTAGATTATGCTACATATGTAAAAAAAACAAAAAACATATATATATATATATATATAATATAGTAAGTAAACAAATATTAAATACATCAATAATCATTATCTAAAAAAAAATCATATTGGTGCTTTGTTTGATTTCCTTGGTTAATCCATTCCAAAATTTAATTCCACATACTGATATGCTAAACGTTTTAAGTGTTGTACGAGCATACAAATGTTTCAAATTAGATTTTCCTCTAAGGTTATATTTTTCCTCTTTTGTTGAGAAGAATTCTTGTACATTCTTGGGTAGCAGGTTATGGTTTGCTTTGTACATCATTTTAACTGTTTGCAAATGCACCGAGTCGTTGAATTAAATAGTTGTGACTCAATAAATAAAGGGTTTGTATGTCCTCTATAGCCAACATTATGTATTATCCTAATGGATCATTTTTGTAACACCGTTTGTGAATGAAGCACACATTTGTGGTTCTCCCTGTATTTCGACACAATTATTCTCCTTGATTTTTTTCTGCACAGTGAAAAACAAAACAATAACACAAGATCACTGTAATCATTAATAGAAGTAAACATTTTCAAATAACATGCACATGTACACAAAAACATTATCGGTACATTGATACACACGTTTACAATTCTTCATTAATCTGGCAACACATATATACAATATAATTAGGTAAATTTCTTGCGGTCTGAAAAAGTAAATTAAAAGATGTCAGGCTTTACTTTCAAACGTTGAAAAAATATCTCTGGGCACCAAGCTGTGGCCGGATATATGGCTCTCCCTTGGGGTAAAGAGAGGGGCAGAGCACCGAGGTCTTGTATTTTTACCACAAATGTATATCACCACTGACATCCCAGCTTGACATGTCTGCTTTTAACTGTTTTAAATGAATAAATAAAGCTATACTTGCATTTTAAAGTCTCTCTTTCCACTCCCCTCATAGTACCGCACTGTTGAAAATAATTTTCAGAGTTGAGAGCGCAAAGGATCTCAGGATACGAAAGGACGCAAAGTGTACACAAATGTAACCTTGCTACTAAAGGGAGAAAAGGACATGTTTGTTGGCCGGATTCGAAGGACACTTGGAACTTTTTTGAAGTGGGACCTCCTTCGTGCACCGCGGTGGCGTCAGCAGTTGCTGAATTGAGACACAGCTACTGTCTTATCTAACTTTATTGAAACATTTCCAACTACATTAAAAGTAAAGTTAAAGTACAAATGATACACACACACACACACACATGCTAGGTGTGGTGAAATTAATCCCTGCATTTGACCCATCACCCTTTTTCATCCCCTGGGAGGTGAGAGGAGCAGTGAGCAGCAGCGGTGGCCGCGCTCGGGAATAATTTTGGTAATTTAACCCCCAATTCCAACCCTTTATGCTGAGTGCCAAGCATGGAGGCAATGGGTCCCATTTTTATCGTCTTTGGTATGACTTGGCCAGGGTTTGAACTCACGACCTACCGATCTCAGGACGGACACTCTAACCACTAGGCCACTGAGCAGTACATAAGACATCTATTGATTAACCAGAAACTGAATTGAACTTAAAACTTGGCTAAAGCATGAATTAGTTTGGGCCTTATTTACATTATATACCGGTACTTTTAATGACACCTTAACATCTTTCCTAAATTCGCATTGATTACTCCCCAAATATAGCAGCTAAGTTGACAACACTGATGCCTCCTGCACCATCCTTGTATTCTTTGGCAGACCAGGTGCATCCATCCATTCGTTTTTTACCGCTAATTCATTTTTGGGGTCGCAGGGGGCCCTGGCGCCTATCTCAGCTACAATCAGGCGGAAGGCGGGGTACACCCTGGACAAGTCGCTACCTCATCGCAGGGCCAACACAGATAGACAGACAACATTCACACTCACATTCACACACTAGGGCCAATTTAGTGTTGCCAATCAACCTATCCCCAGGTGCATGTCTTTGGAAGTGGGAGGAAGCTGGAGTACCTGGAGGGAACCCACGCATTCATGGGGAGAACATGCAAACTCCACAAAGAAAGATCCCGAACCTGGGATTGAACCCAGGACTGCAGGACCTTTGTATTGTGAGGCAGACGCACTAACCCCTCTCTCACCGTGAAGCCCACCCCAGGTGCAATACTGTAATGTTTTATGAGTAGGGCTGGGCGATATACCGAATATACTCAATATATCACGGGTTTGTCTCTTTGCGATATAGAAAATGACTATATTGTGATATTCGAGTATACGTTCTAATGTAGTTGCTTTTAGCTGCGAGCATTACACTTCAGGCTCTTTTCACTCTTTCTTGTCTCTTCACACAGAGAGATAGAACGAGCGCACCTTCTGACATACGTCACATACTGTCGCGCGTGCAACATCACACGCTCTCGCCGAGCAGACTGGTAGCGGCATGGTAACATTAGCTGTGATGCTAACGGAACTGTGCGAGTGGTAATACGAGAGAAAGAAGGTGTCAATCTGGTAACAAATGAAGTGAGAATAATTAATTCCCAAGAGAAAACAGCAGGGAGTCCATCGTCTGGTGGTGGTTTGGCTTCAAGCGGGAAGATGTTGAACAGACAACCGTAATATGTCAAGTATGCGGCAAAAGCGTGGCTCCAAAAAGTAGCACCACTACTAATGTGTAGCATCATTTGAAAAGTCACCCATTAGACAATGAGGAAAATTTGAAACTCCGCATGTTAACATCTCCGTTCGGTGCCACACCCAACAAAATGCCGAAGCACCAATTTCCAGATCAACACCGTATGAAAAAAATAGTCAACAATAGAAGGAGATAACTTCCGCAGTAACCTACCACATAGCGAAGGACATTATTTGATTTCCTATTATGCAGCTAATTTTTATTTGATAGTTATTGAAATATTTTGTGACATCATGCACAAAAGTGCACTTTATTTGTTTTAAACTATTGTAGTGACATTCTTTACAAAAAATACACTTTAATTTAGTGTTTTTTATGATAAGTCATCTTAGTGACATTTTGCACAAAATTGCACTCCTTGCTTGTTTTAAAATGTCTCTGACAATCTTGCACTTTCTGTTTTGAAATGACATGAACGTTTGTGACACTGCTTAATAACTGTTTACATATACAGTTTTGGTCAATTGACTTAGTTTTGATTTCCCTCTGCATGAAAGTTTAAAATGAGCATATATTAATGCAGTATGAACAAGAATGTTTTAATGTAGACCCATAGAATCATCAAACTGCTGTGATTATATGCATCAAGTGTTCATTCAAGGCTAATGCAAAATATGTATCGTGCATCGTGACATGGCCTAAAAATATCGAGCTATTAATAAAAGGCCATATCGCCCAGCCGTACTCACGAGCTTAATTGGTTCGGTGACAGAGCTCTTAACTCAAAACATCTTAAAATCAACTTTAAACTCACTTTCTTCCTTCCAGTGGTTGGAAAACAAAGGCATATCGTCACTCTCTAGCCATAAGTTAAAGGCCTACTGAAACCCGCTACTACCGACAACGCAGTCTGATAGTTTATATATCAATGATGAAATATTAACATTGCAACACATGCCAATACGGACTTTTTAGTTTACTAAATTGCAATTTTAAATTCCCGGAAGGTATCCTGTTGAAAACGTCGCGGAATGATGACGCGTATGTTGGCGCGTGCGCGTGATGTTATCGGTTGGAGCGGACATTTCAGCCCAGCACCACTCACGGCTAAAAGTCGTCTATTTTCATCGCATAATTACACAGTATTTTGGACATCTGTGTTGCTTAATCTTTTGCAATGTGTTGAATTAATAATGGAGACTATAAAGAAGAATGCTGTTGGTGGAAAGCGGTGGACTGCTGCTGCCTTTAGCAACCGAAACACAGCCGGTGTTTCTTTGTTTGTTGTGAAGCTTTAACACAGAGCGGTCAAGCGAACATGTTTCTCTACCACATGTCAACCAATTGTGATATTAAGTCGGCTCTTACCAAAGACTGGAGCGGATTATGCGACCTCCTGCAGCAGCTATCCAAAAGGCAGCTGTGATTTTGGCTCCTCCATTGGCTTCTCTCAGAGACACTGGCGTTCACCGCAGCCCTCCGACTTTCAGGTATGACTTTATAATCTCACTAAAACACTAACACAATAAGCAGATACGGGATTTTCCAGAATTATCCTACTAAATGTGTCTAATAACATCTGAATCGCTCCCACTGCCACTGCCTGGAGCCGTCGCCTTTTTTTTTCTTTTTAGTGCTTCACTCTAACTTTCCTCATCCACGAATCATTCATCCTCGATCAAATTAATGGGGAAATCGTCGCTTTTTCAGTCCGAATTGCTCTTACTACTGGTGGCTCACATTATAAACAATGTGATGATGTGAGGAGCCCTCACACCGGTGACGTCACGCGCACATCGTCTGCTACTTCCAGTACAGGCAAGGCTTTTTTATTAGTGACCAAAAGTTGCGAACTTTATCGTCGATGTTCTCTACTAAATCCTTTCAGCAAAAATATGGTAATATCGCGAAATGATCAAGTATGACACATAAAATGGACCTGCTATCCCCGTTTTAATAAGAAAATCTCATTTCAGTAGGCCTTTAATGCTAGTGAGTAAGACCGGATGTTTTGGCATTTGCTATGCCAACTAATAACGCCATTACTAGTAACTCATATTTTGGCTTACAACTTGAAGCAGCATAATTCGCAGGAAGACAGCTCTGATCTCAAAATACTCTCAAATTGAGGTAGCACCTTAATTTATGAGCAAATGCAAATGGGTAGCGTGGAATGTATCAGTGGCAGGCTACTTAGTGATGCCAGTTGTGCATACTACCATACTTGAAAATCTGCTTATCAAATTTTTTTACTGTGAGTAATGAAACAACAAGTTGAGGACAGTGCTTTTAATTGTAGGTTTGGTTAAAAGACAGAAATGACTAATGTCCATTGGCTCTTAATGGAAATCGTTTGTGGAAAAGCTTCCCTGCCCTATGAAATCATTGCATGAAGCCAAACTGCAGTAGGTGTCACCACTACTCTGTCAAAGAAACTAAAATAGATCATTCTTAACATTATGCCAGATTTTTTTGCTTTATACATTTTTATGAAGTAGTGTGGGTTTGTATAGTCTAAATTCCACCCCCAGTTGTCCTTTTTAATCAATTAGCGGCATTAATGATATTATTGTTTCCAATTGAAATGATCGTAAAATCGCGATTGATAACTATCACGTGTGGAGGGTTTGGTCGCAGCTTGTTGCGACGTTTGTTCTCCCGGAATACAGAACGGATGACTCCGGACATATCATAAATCACAGCTTAAACCAAAAACCGGAAACAAGCAAAATGAAAGCGTGCCGTTCGCACGAGAAGCTAAGGGACCAAAACTTAGTACAGGAATCTTGAGTCAAGAACAGGGATATACCATGTAACGTGTTGCCTACAGCAAATAATGAAACCACACCGACTGTGGCGAGCAACGTGAATAAATAGCTCTGTGATTAGTGCTCAACAGCAGGTGAACGTGCCGACCACTAATCAGAGGCAGGTGAAACCAATTAGTACCGATGGTAACCAAAACAAACCCCCAAGGTGCACAAAACAGGAACTAAGGGAGTCCAAAACTAACAGACCATAACCAAATAAAACATGATCACGAATCATGACAATTACAGCATTTTGATAAACTCACAGATCTGTGATACGGCTAATTTCCTGGAGAAACAAGCTTGCGCGCTAACATGCTAACCTGTTACAAGACATGTTAAAGAATTATCCCGAACTTACCATAAGGCAAACACATGCAGTTGCCTAGGGCCCCCAAACGTCTGTAAAATGTTCTTGTATTTATGAACAAAAACTACCAACAAGTAAAACAAATTAAACCGTAAGCTATGCATACAAATTAAACCGTAAGCTATGCATACAAGTTTTATAATTGTAGCAAAAATGAGCCGAAATTTGTTAAATGTTCAGATAAATACAATTTGCAGACGTCAAACCTTGAGAACAATCAACCTTAATTAGAAGTTAACTGAATCATTTAAGGCAGGGGTGAAAACAAATTTTAGATGGGAGGGGACACATGGAGAAAAATCTACTCCCAAGCAAGCCGGACTGGTAAAGTCACGCCACGATAACTTAAAAATAAAGACAACCTCAGATTGTTTTCTTTGTTTAAAGATAGATCGAGCACAAATGTATATACATAATGTATATATTATATAATATACATTATATATATATATATATATATCCATCCATCCATTTTCTACCGCTTATTCCCTTTTGGGGTCGCTGGCGCCTGTCTCAGCTACAATCGGGCAGAAGGCGTCCTACACCCTGGACAAGTCGCCACCTCATCGCAGGGCCAACCAGATAGACAGACAACATAACACTCACATTCACACACTAGGGCCAATTTAGTTTTGCCAATCAACCTATCCCCAGGTGCATGTCTTTGGAAGTGGGAGGAAGCCGGAGTTACCCTGAGGGAACCCACGCATTCATGGGGAGAAGATGCAAACTCCACACAGAAAGATCCCTAGCCTGGGATTGAACCCAGGACTGCAGGACCTTCGTATTGTGAGGCAGACGCACTAACCCCTCTGACACCGTGAAGCCCATATATATATATATATATATATATATATATATATATATATATATATATATATATATATATATATATATATATATATACACATATATATATATATATATATATATATATAAAATTTGCATAATGTTTTGGGCTTTTTTTACACTTGCATGTTGCAGTTAATAATTTATTTGTCGTTTTCTGAATAAATTATGTGATGATGTTCATCAGTCAACTCATTGGTGTTCATTTTCAATCTATCAAGATAAAAACAATTGTATATTTTAATTTACAGTATGTTTTTTCTGTAGTTTGATCATCTTCCTCGACTGATGTACTAACATAATGTAGTTTATTTTTTACATTTGTAGCATCATCTTCAAAGGTACAAAGAATTGCTATTGCCACATCCAGTGGACACATTTAGAACAGCTGTTTCATTCCTTCAAAATTTTCAGGTACATTTTTATACTTAGCAAACTCATCCTGCGGGCCGGGTAAATCCTGTTCGCGGGCCTGATCCGACCCTTGGGCCGTATGTTTGACACCCCTGTTTTAGGCAAACTGGATTACAAAGCACAAAACCTTGTTTTTTCCCCTCTCTTCTGTGACAAAAGTGTGTATTTGTGATGCAAACATCCGCTGCCTTGTCATTACTTGGACCCCCTTCCATCAAACACATGGTGAACTGCTGTCATTTTCACCAGTGGAGGAAATAACATGATAGAAGTCGCATATTTCTGTCGTTTCTAGGCAGAAAATGTCACTGACATCTGGTCCTTTTTCCGTAGATCTAAGATGCAAACATCTGGAGGCTGCAGTCTTTAAACACAACTGTGTTGACCAAAAATCTAGGTCAACACAAGCAGGTTGACTTTTGCTATTTGCCTGGTAGAAAACGCAAGGAGCACACAAGGAGAGGGCAGGAAACGAGAGAACTGAAGAATTTGCAGTAAATTGTCAGGAAAAGGCTGCCTGAAATGACTTCTTTAGTTTTTCAAAGACGATGCTTGAGAAGAGAGCTCATGGAAGCAAGGTGGATTCGATCCAAGATGCAATGTGACATCACCAGTGGGACCTGGCTGGTCGGGGAAAACCCAATTTTATGAGGCCTGCTTTGTTTCTGAGAGGCTCTTCGAGTTCCAGCATGGGACGTCTGAAACAGTCTGTCTGCTGCCGGGACGCCGTCTAGATTTTTTTTCGTATTATAACATGCCGGCGCCATTGTTTCCGAAAAGACACACAATATGTTGCTAGAAATAATCTACGCCTTGTCAGCTTTTGGTTCCTGTGGCAATGCTTTTTTTTTTTTGGAATGTTGCGACTGGTTGCGAAACCACAATGTTGCTTTATCCACACGCAGAGATGCCACTGGAAGCTTGCTTTGCATCGTCACACCATTGTATTGTTCTTCCTCTTCTTGTTTTTAGCTTCAATGCTCAATCAATCAAAAAAACAAATGGCTTGTTAGAAACTGGGCAGCTAAGATGTTCCTCGGTCTGTGCAAGACATCTAGTTTCAGGTACCACTAAGTGAGTGTGAATGCGAGTATGAATAGTTATGTCTTTTTGCAAGTCCTGTGATTGGTTGGTGACTAGTCCAAGTTGTATTCCGTATTTTGCCTGAAGTCGGCTCCAGCAGTCTTGATAGCTGTAATAGCTACAAAAAACGAGGGGGGGACTTATTCCTTTAAGAATTAGGATGTAGAAAAGCACTGATGCACACTTTCGAGACTGTTTACGCTGCAGGCCAAAGTGGCCCAAATCTGATATGTACATTTTTTTTTTTAGATGTGCTTTTTCCAGCTGACTTTTTACACTGCAAGTAAAATTAGATTTTTATCAGACTCCCGTGTAAACGTGTACAGCCCCTACTGTGGCCTCGACGTCACTTGTGAAAACAAAGGAAGTAGACCAGGAGGAACTCGCTATTACTACAAAATAACATACAACTCGTCACATCTTTTAAAACTGTGTGTTTTTTACGTGTAAATGAATTAATATAATGTATGTATGTATGTGTATATATATCTAGGGCGTAGAATTGGGTAGGGACGCTAGGGACACGTCCCTACCAATATCCAGGCGCTATTGTGTAGTCACTATCAATACAAGCGCTGCCCGTAATGTTTAGCCAATGATTATGGCACAGAAAGGGTTAAATATCGGTCTCTGCTAGAAGTCCCGCCTCTGACCTAAATATCGCTGCCTGATTGGTTGCCGGTTTCATGCTAACTTACGTGTGATTAGCTGTCCCCGCTGTCACTTCTTCTGCTTGTAAAAGCTAGCCTACATGCTAGTTGCTAGCGGACGAGAGGCAGGTCAACTGTCAGTGTAAATTGTAACTTGTAAGTTGTAAGTAAGTGTAAGTTGTAACTTGTAAGTGTAAGTTGTCAACATGTTCGGCATTTGTTGTTCCTGGCACACGGTAGATAGATGGATTTTAATATCAGTGCTGTGATTTACATTGTGTTTGTGTCTGTTTGCGTGCGTGTGCGCTGTAGGTTTTGAAGGATGTCAATGAAAAGAATACTGGATATAACTGTAAGTTACTTCAAGGGTGTATAGAGGTTCAACAATATTGAATAATTAAACAATATATCACTCCAGTCACGCCCCTTAGGGTGCTATGATGAGCATATACCATGGACTAGAGTGATATATTGCTTTTATAAAAAAGGCATTATGAAATAGGAATCCTCAATCAATTTAATGTAGTTTTATTCAACCAGAAATACATATTTTCCAATAAAATAGCCTCACTGAGGAAACAATAGTCCCACCTATCCAGACGTTAGCTCCAAATTAGCACTGCATCTCGTCTTTTCCTCCGCTTTTTGTCAGGTGAAAGTCAATGCTCAGTCCCCTCTACCATTGTTAACCCTCCCCAGAGGTGAAAGTTAACCTTAAACATGTGAATTCAACTACTGTAGTCCGTTTTTTAACATTGTAAAAATCAGCTGTCTTTTACCACTGACTGCAACAGTCCGTTGTCATGGATACATGATAACTTCCATTCATACCAGTCATACGTGCCTGAGGCGGAGTGATAGCCAACGTTGAGATAAGGCTTTAGAATAGTAGCCGTGCTCAATATTTAAACCACGGTTAACAGCCAATAACATCGCCGGATTTCACCTTTCCGTTTTATTTTTGACATTATGTTTTAGTTTCATGTATTTGTGTAGAAGTGAGCAACGGTTTGAAAATACCAATGAACAAAACGTTGTGGTGGAAATACAAAAAAACCTCACTAGATGATCATGTGATTTTACAATTATAAAATATAATTTACTAATATTAAGTAATAATCATATTTAGTAAAAGCCTTTTTGCTCAGGCAGTAACTGTACCACCAAGCTCTATGGTCATTGTCACTAATGTATCTGTCGTTACATAGTAGGCTATGTTAATAGACAGTTTGATGCACAGTTGCACTACAGCCCTACAATAAAGAGTAAAGATGAGAACTCTTCGAAGTTGTCTCCTTTGCTTTCATTTTCGTTGCTTTACCCTATAACATCTGCATGACATGAAATTATGATTGCTAATGTAAAAAAAAAAAAGTAAACTTTCAGAGTGCTGCCTTGGAGCACTTTTGTGTCCCCACCCATCTCAAAATCAAACCTACTCCCTTGATATATATATATATATATATATATATATATATATATATATATATATATATATATATATATATATATATATATATATATATATATATATATATACACAGGTATATATATATATATATATAGCTTCACAGTGGCAGAGGGGTTAGTGCGTCTGCCTCACAATACGAAGCTCCTGCAGTTCTGGGTTCAAATCCAGGCTCGGGATCTTTCTGTGTGGAGTTTGCATGTTCTCCCCGTGAATGCGTGGGTTCCCTCCGGGTACTCCGGCTTCCTCCCACTTCCAAAGACATGCTCCTGAAGTCGGCTCCAGCAGTCTTGATAGCTGTAATTGGCCCTAGTGTTTGAATGTGAGAGTGAATGTTGTCTGTCTATCTGTGTTGGCCCTGCGATGAGGTGGCGACTTGTCCAGGGTGTACCCCGCCTTCCGCCCGATTGTAGCTGAGATAGGCGCCAGCGCCCCCCGCGACCCCGACAGGGAATAAGCGGTAGAAAATGGATGGATGGATATATATATATATATATATATATATATATATACATAATATATTGTGTAATATATTGGAGAATGTTCTAATCTTTTAATGGCTTTTAAGTAGAGGAGACATGGACATCTACTATCTACGTAAGCTTTTTTTTTTCAACTCTCATGTAAGCAAATGCGCCACAGCGTCAATTCCAGTGCTTCAACAATAGCTATTACTTCAGAATCAAAGTATATATTCATATATTACGCTGTTTCCCCTTAATGTAATTGAATGTGCGATATGCCACGACATTTTTATTACCACCACATTTTGAAAATAAGTTTTTCTTTCACTTGAAAACAATCTAAAGTAATATAATATATTGTAGCTTCCAAAAGAAATTACAACGTCCGACGCTATTCTTAACTTTTATTACTAATCCTATAATAACAAATGGCACAATTCCAACAGGTTTTCACCTACCGTGTACACAGTGTCGTCTCCGTGAGTCCGCACTTCCCCTAAAACACAACAACAATTCCTCATTCTCCCCCAATCACCTTTCAGCCTCGGACGATGTGTTTGCAAACACAGAACAAAGTAACATCAAATGCAAGCCACATCAACATAAAACATTACCACCAGCAGGTCGTTACAGTTGATCTATATAGCCTATTATTTGCGCACTATTGACAAGTGATTTACCAAAAACTCGACCACCAAAAAAAGACTCTGATTACTGAAAACAGTGCTGCCGAACCCAGATGTAAACAAAACACACGCCATTGTCTGGAGCGTCGTTAGTATGTCTGCAATGTTGGCGCAACCAGATATACCCGTGGACAGAAATCTACACAATGTGCAAATATTAAGAACAGTGGCAGCTTTTAAAAAGAAGAGAAAATTCAACTGGAGCAGCGCCAAGCAAGGGTGACGTCATGCTCGCTGTAGCTCGCCTCTTTTGTCAGGGACATCGAGGGACAGAAGTAGAGTCTCTAAACATGAGTATACTTTATAATAACATCAGAAGAAGATGCTGGATTTGTTGCGAGTTCTTTAAAAAAGGTCATTAAAAGTCTCTAGAATGACACTTGAAAGATTTTCATAGTACATTGTACAAAAAATAACTGAAAATATGGTAAAACGATAAATATATCTTAATACTAATTAATAACAATTTGTTTTGAAATGTTTGTATACATTTTTAGCCTTTTTATCCATTTCAACCGGCTTTTTTATAAGGCACATTGTAGAAAACAAAAGTTTTGCAAAGTGCTGCACGGGAGTTAAAAAAAATACATTTAGAAGCAGGATAAAACTAAAAAGTCAATTGTAAAAAAAAACAAAAAACACCAGTGACATTTTTCATTTATTCAAGAAAATCATATCATCATAGCAGTTTAGTCAAAGTATTCGATGACATCATGGTGACCACGCCCCCACTGCCACAGGTATCCTGGCAGTCTAGCACATTTTTTTCATTCAAGTACCCCTAATCAGAGCAAAGCATTTTTGATTGAAAAAAAGAGATAAAGAAGTAATATACAGCCCTATATCAGTTTCAGATTTATTAAATTATATAACAGTGCAAAATATTGCTCATTTGTAGTGGTCTTTCTTGAACTATTTGGGAAAAAAAGATATAAGATATAAAAATAACTAAAAACTTGTTAAAAAAATAAACAAGTGATTCAATTATAAAAAAATATTTCTACACATAGAAGTAATCATCAACTTAAAGTGCCCTCTTTGGGGATTGTAATAGAGATCCATCTGGATTCATTAACTTAATTCTGACTGAACATTTCTTCACTAAAAATACATCTTCAACATTAATATTTATGGAACATGTCCACAAAAAAAATCTAACCGTCAACACTGAATATTGCATTGTTGCATTTCTTTTCACAGTTTATGAACTTACATTCATATTTTGTTGAAGTATTATTCAATAAATATTTTTATAAAGGATTTTTGAATTGTTGCTATTTAAAAAAAAAATCTCACATACCCCTTGGCATACCTTCAAGTACCCCCAGGGGTACATGTACCCCATTTGAGAACCACTGGTCTAGGGGAAACACTGTATTACATCATATAATACAAGTGATGCATTGAAAATGTTGTAGTCTTAAATTGACATCCTCACATTGTTTACAATCATGGCCACCAGCAGCGAGAGCGATTCGGACCGAGAAAGCGACAATTTCCCCATTAATTTGAGCGAGAATGAAAGATTCGTGGATGAGGAAGGTTAGAGTGAAAAGGCGAGGGGCAGTGGGAGCGATTTAGATATTAGACACATTTACTAGGATAATTCTGGAAAATCCCTTATGTGCTTATTGTGTTACTAGTGTTTTAGTGAGATTATATGGTACCTGAAAGTTGGAGGGGTGTGGCCACGGGTGTGGTGACCGCCAGTGTCTCTGAGGGAAGCCACGTTTCTCGACGAGGCGAAGCGAAGGCAGCCGTTAGGGCCAGACTGAGCTTTTTTTCCCCCCTCCTACACGGTGGAAGCATCCCACGTTCGGGGGAGACCGGTCGGAGGAGGCAAGAGAGTCCACAGCTGCCTCTTTGACAGGTGCACAAGGAACGACGTAAGCTACCCGCTCATGTCTACGGTAAGAGCTGACTTATTATTACAATTTTATCACCGAAACCTGCCGTTTGACATGTGGTAGGGAACCATGTTCGCTTGACCGCTCTGTTCCATATTAAAGCTTCATCGTCATCTTTAGGGAATGTAAACACCGGCTGTGTTTGTGTTGCTACAGCCGGCCGCAATACACCGCTTTCCACCAACAGCTTTCTTCTTTGTAGCATCCATTATTAATTGAACAAATTGCAAAATATTCAGCAACACATATGTCCAGAATACTGTGTAATTATGTTATTAAAGCAGACGACTTATAGCTGGGATCAGGGCTGGAACAACATGTCCGCTACAATCCGTGACGTCACGCGCACGTGTCATCATACGCGTCATCATACCGCGACGTTTTCAACAGGATTCTTCGAGCGAAATTTAATATTGCAATTTAGTAAACTAAAAAGACAGTATTGGCATGTGTTGCAATGTTAAGATTTCCTCATTGATATATAAACTATCAGACTGCGTGGTCGGTAGTAGTGGGTTTCAGTAGGCCTTAAGTGCACAGGTGCAGGTGAGCCAGTATAGGCGTAATATGATCAAACTTTCTTGTTCTTGTTTATAACAACAAAACATACAATTATTGACCTACGGCTGATGGTTTCATTTTGTGCAAATGCCTTTTAAAAATGGCGACTAGTTTGGTTGTCGGATGTGCTTATGAGAGGTGTGAGGAAGCTGAGTTCTACTGTGGAGGTCCAAATGTAACTGTGGTGGCCCCGCCACAAATGCACGAGAAACACCTAAGTGTTTTAAAAAAAAAAAACGAAAGGATAATTTGACTTCTCAAACACTTTTCTTCTACAGGGTATCCGCGAATCATTAAAACGTCTTAAATTCATGTATCTAAAATTAAGGCCTTAAAAGTATTACATTTATTAGAAATTCCTACAATGGTCTTAAATCCAGTACTCGATGGTCTTAAATTGTCGGGCCAGTTTTTTTTGTGTTTTTTTTCGGGGCACGTCTTTGAGTAAAAGGTACGGCACGTCTTTGAGTAAAAGTGAGTGAATTCAGCTCACTCATTTTTTCTTTGTATCTCTTCAAGAGATACAAAGAAAAAATGAACTCGTGAATGAGAACAGCCAGCTGAAGCTCAACTGAGGCTCATTTGAGTGTGTGTTCAGTGTTTTGTTGTTGTTATAATCCTGTTTTGCACTATTATTGACCAAATGTAATTTATTTTTACCCTCACCTCGGTTATTATGTTTTTACTGGCATTGGTGTTTGTTTGTTTGTTTTGGATGTCAAAGTTTTTGGATCTTTCAAAATTTTTGATAAGCTGTTTGGCAGAGTGTTTCTTATCAGTTTGTTTATTAATAAACATACAAAAAGTAAACTTGACTGATTGTCATTGAGGTTGTAGTACAGTGGGATCCCCAACCATCGCTTATATTTATAGATTTTTTTATTTTTTTCGGTCTTAAATTTCATTCAAGGTGGCATTAAAAAGGTCTTAAAACATCTTAAATTTGACTTGCTGAAACCTGCAGGTACCCTGTTCTATGAGGCCACACCCTCACCAAGCACTTCATTAGGTGTGACATTATGAACCTGGACACAGTCGGCAGTGAAGGAACACAGGCCTTCTGGTGTGGAGAGCAACAAGGGGGGGGGGGTCTCACAAAACATGGAGAGTGTTTGCCACCAAAGAGGCATAAAGCTTCATTGTACACGCTCAATGTGCTTGATTGTGTTCGCCGGACAATCTGGAAGGAAGAGGGAGGGTCTGTCTGCGTGTGCTGTCAACCTGACTGCGCTAAGAACAAATGTCACATTGGAGTGGGACGTTCAGCATGTGGAGGCAGGAAGTGGCTCCTTTTATAAAACGTGTAAATAGACAAGAGGTGACGGTGTTTATAGTTTGGTCGCCCACACGGGAGTCTTCGTTTGTGACGAAGCATCATGTGACCTCTGTGTGTGTTTTGGCTCTATTTGTTCACTCGTATGCTTGCCCTCTCTGCAGTGTTTTCAGGAAGCAGCTTTCAGGACGGCCTGATGGGCTTCCTGTATCCCCCCCAAACACTCCTCCACTTCCACCCTGATTCCTAGTGGGAGACAATAGCAGGTCTCCTGCAGGGGCATGGATGGGGCGGTGGGAGTGAATGAGGGGGATTTATTCGGGGAAAAGTAGGCTTCCTTTCAGGAAACTGCAGATTTCTCTCCCAGCGGCGAGAGGCCCTCTGCTCTTGTCTCCATGTCTATAAAATGTGGATTAGTGGTTTGGGTGCTGACTTCTACAGGAGATTAAGATTGGCATTACAATGGTTTAGTTTAAGTATGAATAATGACGTGTGTACTCTGTGTGCTTTACTTCACTAGGAAATTAACAAGCTTCAGTGCTCATAAAGCAGTCCATCCAGTATTTCAAAAACTGTATTTGGTGGTTTAAATGCCAGATTTTGCGCAGTTTTTTCACTAAGTAAAAAATACTTTAAACTAGGGTTGCGCCATATAGATCATATACGATAAAAATTATATCATATATTGACGATTGATCTTTTAAAGGCCTACTGAAACCCACTACTACCCACCACGCAGTCTGATAGTTTATACATCAGTGATGAAATATTAACATAGCAACACATGCCAATATGGCTTTTTTAGTTTACTAAATTACAATTTTAAATTTCCCGGGAGTTTCGTCTTGGAAACGTCGTGTAATGATGACATGTACGCAGGACGTCACATGTTTTAAGGAAGTATGAGCGCCACGCAAACACACAGGTAAAAGTCGTCTGCTTTAACGGCATAATTACACAGTATTTTGGAGATCTGTGTTGCTGAATCTTTTGCAATTTGTTCAATTTATATTGGAGAAGTCACAGTAGAAAGATGGAGTTGGGAAGCTTTAGTCTTTAGCCACACGGTCATTCCTTGTTTGAAATTCCCGGAGCTGAAACTTTCCTATGGATCAGAGCGCGGTCAAGCCCACATGGATCCCAACCGAATGTCAACCAGCAGGTTTCGTTGAGAAAATTGTAGTTAAAAATTCGCCACTTACCGAATATCAGCTGAGCTTGTGCCGTCCGTACAGCTGCCGTCGACACCCGTGAGACATTGGCGTCAAGACACCCGTGGACAAACCCCTCCGACTATCAGGTAATATTAAACTCAATAAAACACTAGCAACACAATGGAAAGATAAGGGATTTCCCAGAATTATCCTAGTCAATGTGTTTAACAACATCGGAATACGTCCCAATGCTATCGCGTTTTTTTTTTTCTAGTCCGTCGCTATCAATATCCTCAAACACGAATCTCTCATCCTCGCTCAAATTAATGGGGAAATTGTCGTTTTCTCGGTCCGAGTAACTGTTTTTGTTGGAGGCTCCCATTAAAATCAATGTGAATATGTGAGGAGCCCCCACACTTGCGACGTCATCGCCCGCGACTTCCGGTAAAGGCGAGGCTTTTTCAGGAAGTACCAAAAGTGGCAAACTTTATCGTGGAGTTTCTCTACTAAATCCTTTCAGCAAAAATATCATTCTGACCAAAGAGCAGAGCTTTATGGAGCCATTGTGAAGTGAATGGTCTCCACTGCTCTCCTTGACCACAGTCCGGGAGTAGACAAGAAGGAAAGGTGTAAAGCAGTACTTGCAACGCAGTTTCTCCCTGTTTAAAGAATTATCCTCAATTGTTAGTTTTGAAGCCCAAATACCTCCATATTGATGAGGTGGCGACTTGTCCAGGGTGTACGCCGCATTCCCCCCGATTGTAGCTGAGATATGCTCCAGCGACCACGCAGGGAATAAGCGGTAGAAAATGGATGGATGGATGTACTTCACAAACCCTCTTTATTAACCAGTAGAATTGTAGTTATTTTAGCCATTTTTCCTCTCCAAGATGTTATTACTTGTATGCACTTTGTGTGTGCGTGTTGACACACTCAACATCATGCTCTCTAGTCATTCAGATGAAAGAGCGGTACCGGTACTTTTCAAAAGTGGTATAGTACCGATTTCAATTGATAATACAGTGATACTTTATTAGTACTGGTATACTGTACACTCCTAATGTGTATATATATTATACCGGTATAGCTCAGTTGGTAAAGTGGCCGTGCCAGCAACTTGAGGGTTCCAGGTTCGATCCCCGCTTCCGCCATCCTAGTCACTGCCGTTGTGTCCTTGAGCAAGACATTTTACCCACCTGCTCCCAGTGCCACCCACACTGTTTTATACATAACTTAGATATTGGGTTTCCTAATGTAAAGCGCTTTGAGTCACTGGAGAAAAAGCGCTATATAAATATAATTCACTTCACTTCATATATGTATATGTGTGCAGTATGTGCTAATACTGTACTGTATAGTATGTGCAAATAATCTACTGTATATTAGGAGGACACATCTGTTTGACATAATGACATACTGTATTTTATTGGCCTCTAGTGGGGTCGTTAAAAGGAACTGGCTTTTGATATTGTTTCTGGTATGTTCTGTGTCAGATTTGTGAATGAGAGTTGTAATTATTTTGCCTAAAGTCAGCTGGGATAGGCTCTAGTTCCCTGTAACCTTGAAAACGGGTGGATGTTTTTCTCATGTAAAACATTCAGAAAGTATAAATGGCAGTCAGTCCATTTGACTTTCTACATGGCTCGGGTCTCTTTTGGGGAAAAAGGGGCGGTGATGGAAATGAGGTCACAGTTGCAAAACATGATCCTCGGAACCAAGGCAGCACATTTCCTCTCCTGTGAAAATGTGGATGACCAAATGTTCTCTCGTTGGTCAGTTCCATCCTTGTGTGCCACTCCAGTGTTCCCATGCTGCCGGCATGGAAAAATTAAAGCTGCGTCAAACACATGCTCTTTTATTTTATTGGCCATATTTTAGGAACTATTTTGTCACAGAACTACTAATGTAGTTGTAGCTATTGATCTATGAACCACCAAAGATTTAAATGATGCTTGCTGGTGCTCCTTTGTTCACTCGTCTCACTAAATAGACTTCATACTGTACCGGATAGGGATGGTTATTGTTTACATTTGAACCAAGACTCGTACCAAATCAGTATACTTTTAAAACTGGTACTTAAGATGGAAAACATGCATTTTATTTTTTGTAAAAAACTAAACAAATCCTTTTCATTTGACATTTAGGTTTAAAAAAATAGATTGATAATAGGTTCAAAAATAAGAACTATAAATTGTTTTAATTTTTTAAGCAATACAGAACATAGAGAATGTTAAAAAAAACGACTTGTTTCGCGCTGTTGTTTGATGCTCATAATTAGGGCAGCAGAGAGTTAATCAATTAGAAAAAAATCTTAGGTTTATATTCTGTGGCGTTGATCAATCATATGAGTTTAACTAATAACAATTGATAAAAGCCGGACCACATGAGAGTGATTGCGTGTGGGGTGCTGTGATCTGTGTGGCGGCAGACAGTGGAGAGATTTTATTTTGTATTATTATTAAAGCACACGTGTTAAAAATGCAAGTTCAATGTTGATGTGCAATTATTTAATAAAAATAATCATTATTTCAAATGTATTTCATCCATTCATTCTCAAAATAATTTTACTTATCTCATCATATGAGATATAACACACTTCAATTATTATTTATTTATTTTTATTGTGATTACTTATAAAGTATCATGTGAATGAATTGAGAACGGGAAGCGAACAAAAGTTTTCGCAACTGTTATGTAAAAGAAAAGGGGTAGGATTAAGTAAGCTAAGCTTCTTCCTACTCCTTTTTGAACATTTCGGAAAGAGAAACTGGAAATTGTGATTTATCATGTTGTATGCTTGCATGTTCGAAATAAATTCAACCTCAACTCAACTATTTTCCCTAAAATACACATTGAAGCAAGTTTTATATTATTTAAATGTTATTTTGATTTACTGTAAATAAGTTTTTTTCAAAACTTATTTTATATTTTAATTAATAATGAAATGCATTTTTTTTATCCAATGACTTGATTAATCGAACAAACTAATCGATAGATTATGAAAATAAACACTTCAACTGTTTGCCACCACACAGATCGTGGCACCCACATACCTTATATATAGACAGGTGTACGGCTTTGCAAATCATGTCCAACAAACAAAATTTTGCATGGGTTGACTCCAATTAAGCTGTAGGAATCAGTTGACACAGGATGCCTCCTAGCTCATTTTAAGCTTCATATAGCTTTGAATGCTTATGTACATGTTTTATTAGTTTTTTTCTATTTTAATACATTTGCAAAAAATTCAAAACTTTTTTTTTTCATTGCCATTATGTGGTATTGTGTGTAGAATTTTGAGGAAAACTTTTTATTTTGGAATAAGCCTGTAACATAACAAAATGTGGAAACATGTAAGTATTATTTGGAGTTGTGAGCACTCTGTGGTCCGGAATTGACCAGTTTTTATCAGTTACACAGAGATTAAATGCTCAAAGCAACAGAATATGAATCCGATCTTTTGATTTGTCGAATTGTCCGCTATCAGTTACTCTGCCAATTCCTAATAAGTAATATATTAAGAAATAATTAACTAGAAGTGTGTGGAAATTATGACTTAGTGCGGTTTCTTTTTGGTTTTCCCCACATTTTTTGTCACATTTTTGAGGAGGCTGCCTATATACTTTAAACATTTCTGACGTATAAGTATACAATTGCGAGGGTTCGAGTGTGTGGCTTTGAGGCGATCACAGCTCAGAGTGTCGAGAGCAAAGAATGCAGCTTCACGCTGCTCTCTGTAATTTGCTGCCTGTCATCAAATCAGACAGGAGAGTGTGAAGTGCTAAGAAGAATAACAAGTCATGTGAGATGAGGAGGGTTGGGGGGGGGGCAGTCATGGGCTGAGATTTACAGACAGTAGAAAAAAGAAAGTTGCTGAATGGAAATCCTTGAAGAAAGTTTATATGGAGAAAAAGTGTAGTTTGGAACAAAGTGGGAAAAAATGTCTTTAGATCACACATTGGTTGGCATTTGTCCATTTTAGGCAAGTTTCACTTTCCTTTTCTTTGATGCACTGCCATCAGAATAGTCTGTCATGCTAAACAAAAATCCTAAATGATGTTTATTGCTGTCTTTTTATTAAACAAACAAAAAAAGTTAAAGTACCAATGATTGTCACACACTCACCAGGTGTGGTGAAATTAACCTCTGCATTTGACCCATCCCCTTGTTGGGAGGTGAGGGGAGCAGTGAGCAGCAGCGGTGGCTGCGCCCGGGCATCATTTTTGGTGATTTAACCCCCAATTCCAACCCTTGATGCTGAGTGGCTAGCAGGGAGGTAATGGGTCCCATTTTTATAGACTGGGGTTTGAACTCATGACCTACCGATCTCAAGGCGGACGCCCTAACCACAAGGCCACCTAGTAGGTTTGTTACAGGCCACTACGTATCGTTCCGCTGCATGCACGTAGTTATTTGTACAGTATTAAGCATTTAAGGGAGTGTGCAGCAGCCAGGAAACATTGTAACATGATGAAATACCATACAAGGATTGTTCTCAGGCCTAAACACAGGTGGAAGAGTCATTGGCGGTCTTCAGCAAGTATGTCCGTGTTATTCAAAACCACGAAATGTCATGTAATCGCTGCACTTTGTGGGGGAAACAAACAAAACTAAGTAAAAAAAAAAAAAAAAAGTAGTAGAGTTAATTGCTTCTGTCTGGTTTGGACCAAAGTACACAGCCTGAGGTTTCACCCTTAAAAAAAGACTGTGTGTGTGTGTGTGTGTGTGTGTGTGTGTGTGTGTGTGTGTGTGTGTGTGTGTGTGTGTGTGTGTGTGTGTGTGTGTGTGTGTGTGTGTGTGTGTGGGTGTGTGTGTGTGTGTGTGTGTTCGGTGGTGCTGTGCAATGAGACAAGAAACAGAGCCCACACTGAGCACAAACAGGCGGTAGCTGATAAGATGATACTGTACAGAGAGGCTGCTGGAACGGACAACACATGTTTTTACGTCCACTGGTTTATGAATGAATGAACTCAGTGTACATCCTTACTGCTTGTTGGTGAATTTGTGAATTTGTGAATGGTGTGACTTTTTAAGTGTCTTGTGGGCTTTGTGGTTTTTACTTTGACAATAAACTGTCTGAGCTGACAGGTGTGTGTGTGTGTGTGTGTGTGTGTGTGTGTGTGTTATCAGTCAGTTACAAGGACGACTAGCGTGTTTCAACAGCATGTTTTAGGAATGTGCCAGAGGCTGCTGGGAAACACATCTGTGTGTGTGCGTGTGCGTTTGAAGCTAAATGAATGACTACATACACTTGAGGTTGTTACTGTATAAGAGTTTGTAAGTGAGCTCATATTTCAGAAATAGCGAATCTGCCATCTGCTAGTTTCCGGCAACTCACCGCTTCGCTCTCACGATCATGTCTTATCAGAAAAAGATCGTTTCAACTAAGCAGTCCGGTTAATTTTAGCGCAAACAAAGTGACAGCACATTGCTACAAACTTGCATGCCTTGAAAAAAAAAAAACACATGGCATGGAATTGTCCATCATTTCCATTTTTATTGGTCAGTCGTTACTTCCTCTCAATCAGAGGACAGCAGTGCGCATAGTTCCACTCTACAGATGGGTGATATGGCCAAAAATCTCTATCGTGATGTATGTTGCAGCCTCTTGCGATAACAATATACCGTATTTTTTTTTTTTTTTTTCCAAGATGGCGCTGCTGTAGTGGCTGCTATAGGCAGGAGCTCTGTGCTCTTGTATCATCCTTTTGTGTTTCCCTCTTGTTTTCATGTGTTATTATATTTTTTTGCCTTTTGGTCTGGGACCCTTTGGGACTGTGTGACAAGGGGTGCCACTTTTGTGACCTCTGTGGTGCTTTTTTTTGTGGACTTCTGGATCTGCCTCCCGGGAGCCTTTTGGCCATGGAGACCAGCTGCTGGGTCTCTGCCACACCGGAGTCCGTTTGGAGGGACTGGAGGAGATGCGGATGAGGGGTCAGGGCTGCGGAGCTAGCACTGAGCGCTGGGACGGAGAGGCTTCGCCGTGTCTTGGCTGGGTGAGCAGGTGTCGGACACCTCAGTCACCTTGGACGTATCCTCGCTCATCCATGCGGACTGGACACTGGCCGAGATTGGAGTCTGCTGTCTTGGTTTCTTTGTTGGGTCTGCTCCTGTCTCTGGCCATGCTCCCTCCTCCCCAGCGGACGATGGCGTGGATCACCGCAGAGGCCACCACAGTGGATATGTTTCTTTTACTTTTTATTCATAGCTGTATGTAGAAGTGTCTGCTTGTATCTGCTGCTTTAATGTCTTTAATGTCCTCTGTGTTCTTTGATGTTTGATGTTTTCCTCTTACACACATGGAAGAGGGATGTGTACTATGGCTAGGAGTTTTTTTTTTTTTTTTTTTCCCCTTTGCCTCAGTTTGCACCCCCTCTCCAAGGCCCAGGCTAAGACCGATTTCTTTTATTTCATTTTAATCTTCTATTCCCCCCCCCCCCCCCCCCCCCTCCCCCCCTTGTTTACCTGTATCTCATCTTTTTTTGTAAGGGGCGCTGGAAGCCGGCAGACCCGTCAGCAAACCTGTTCTGTCTCCCTGTAATGTTTGTCTGATCTTGAATGGGATTTTGCTGAAAATTGTAATTTTCCTGAAGGAACTCTCCTGACGGAATGAATAAAGTACTATCTAATCTAATCTATTTTTCGGATTATAAATCGCTCCGGAGTATACGTGGCACTAGCTGAAAATGCATAATAAAGAAGGAAAAAAACAAATATATGTTGCACTGGAGTATAAGTCGCATTTTTGGGGAAATTTATTTGATAAAACCCAACACCAAAAATAGACATTTGAAAGGCAATTTAAATAAATAAAGAATAGTGAACAACAGGCTGAATAAGTGTACGTTATATGACACATAAATAACCAACTGAGAACGTAACATATTATGGTAAGTGTCATTCAAATAACAATAACATATAGAACATGCTATACATCTACCAAACAATCTGTCACTCCTAATCGATTACTCTGATGAAATGTTCTTCCTCGATGTCGCTTCTAAACATCTCTGCCAACTCCAAAGGTTTGCGCCGCTTCCTCTTGTCGTTTTCTGCTGCTACATATTTCACTATGTCTAGCTTGTAATCTGCAGTACATGATTTCCTTTTCGGTCCAATTTTTGTTCAGCCCTTCTCAGTTTTTATAAGTTACCGCCAACAATGAATTGATCCATTTTAATAGCTACGGCATATAGCAGTTAACATTCCATGACCCAAAATGCACTTCTGCCATGACCCTCCCCCGCCGATTTCTTATTGGTTGATGTTTAGTGACGAGTGCTGACATTTTCTTGGTCTCTTCCGCGAATGAGATAAATAATAATATTTGATATTGTGTAATCTGCAGTACATGATTTCCTTTTCGGTGCCATTTTTGTTCAGCCCTTCTCAGTTTTTATAAGTTACCGCCAACGATGAAATTATCAATTTTAATAGCTACGGTAATAGCATATCGCAGTTAGCATTCCATGACCCACAATGCACTTCTGCCATGACCCTCCCCCACCAAATTCTTATTGGTTGACGTGTATGTGATGATTGCTGACGTGTGTGTGACGATTGCTGACATTTTCTTCGTCTCTTCCGCAACTGAGATCTATCCATCCATCCATTTCCTACCGCTTATTCCCTTTCGGGGTCGCTGGCGCCTATCTTAGCCGGCTACAATCGGGCGGAAGGCAGGGTACACCCTGGACAAGTCGCCACCTCATCGCAGGGCCAACACAGATAGATAATAATATTATTTGATATTTTACGGTAATGTGTTAATAATTTCACACATAAGTCGCTCCGGAGTATATGTTGCACCCCCGGCCAAACTATGAAAAAAAACTGCGACATATAGTCCAAAAAATATGGTATATGACCATATATTATTTGGCATTAAATAATAATAGAACCGTTTCAAAACAGGTTACAAACGCACTTAATTTGGCAGCTGACATATGCAGTAACGTAGTAGTTCTCAACCTTTTTTCTACAACTTCCGCCATTAATGACCAACATGTAAAAAAGAGTAGCGTAGTAGGCCCAAATGTTCACTAAAAACAAGGCAAAAGTTTTATTTAACAAGTATATTTAGTATTTCGGCCACTGTAACATTAGACAGTTGGAACAGTAACACTGTTTGAATATTCAATTAGGTGATTCTTAGGCCTACAACCAGATGGAGCCTGCGTACCACAAGTAGTACACTTACCACAGTTTGAGAATCACAGCGGTAAGTTATTTAGAGCTGCATAATAATCCAATTTCAATCACAATCACAATTTTAGCAGCTACAATTGAGGGTGTTCATCAACGATACTAATGTTTGGAAAACCGGCCGCGGTGCATATCAAATCAAGCACTTTGACAACAGTCGGCCAAGCCTCAGCAAACTGTGGACTCATGTGAGCGTGAGTGAAAACAAAGGCTTTGCCGGTAACGCCCAAAAATATTAGGAAATATAAATGCATTATGACATTGGTGCCCTCTGCTCCTGTAAAGTGACCCATGCCATGCCAACAGGCGCCCATTTTATTCCGGAACACACCTTGTCGTTCTCTAGGCACCCACACGCTTGTTCCTCTAAACCAGGGGTAGGGAACCTATGGCTCTAGAGCCAGATGTGGCTCTTTTGATGACTGCATCTGGCTCTCGGATAAATCTGAGCTGACATTGATTGACATGATAAGTAATGAATAATTCCACTTGTAATCATAGTGTTAAAAATAACATTCAAAATATAAAACATTCTCCTGCATTTTTATGTTCAAGAAGTTGCGTTAATGGTAAGAAGTAATTTATTTATTATTGGTTAGTGTTGGGCTTGCCCTCCTGGGGGTTCTTCAGACCACCAAGCCTTTTTTTAGGGTAAAATATTTTAATTTTTTTTCAATTAGTCTCTCGGTTGCTTTCCAGCAATTGTCTTTTTCTCTTTCGTCCTCACTCGCGCTCTGGCTCCAGCTCCAACCCTGTCTCTCCTCCTGGCTGCTGCTTATAACAGAGCGACAGGTGATTTGATAAAAAGGCCCAGGTGGGCCTCCTACGCACCTGTCGCTGATTTCGAGGCCGGTCCTGGCAACATCCCGCTTTGCTGCAGGCTCGCAGGCCACGCCCCCTCCACAGTTAGCTTCAGAATAACAATGTTATTACAAAGAATAAGAGACCTATTATACTCTGGAAATGTTGGTCTTACTTAAAAATGCACGCGTTTAGTTGTGTTCAGTTAAAAAAAACATTATATGGCTCTAATGATAATACATTTTAAAATATTTGGCTTCTTGGCTCTCTCAGCCAAAAAGGTTCCCGACCCCTGCTCTAAACCCAGAAATGGCCAAAAAGGTCCCGACCCCTGCTCTAAACCCAGAAATGAGTCCGTGCCGATGACCTAATGCACACCACATCAAGTTACACGGCAAAGCTATTTTGGCCATAATCGTGCAGCCCTAACATACTGCATCGTTTCCAATTTACTTGTTAATTTTACTGTTCAAATCTGATTATTGTATGTAACATGGTTATATATACACTTCTATTACAATGTAATCAATACTATTATTCTGTTGTTTGTATACTTCACATTACTTTTGGGTAATACTATGAATTTCAATATCGAGCCAATACCAAGTAGTACCCGGGCAATATTTGTCATACCAATGCTAATACTGCAATTTTTTTTTTAGATCACGGAATGATTACATTTTTGATCATAAAAATAATTACCGACAAACACTAAATTAAGATGTAATAATATCAATTAAATATTCCAATGATTTCCTTATTTCCTTTAAATTACATGCTATATTTTCGTCAAAATAAAGTCAATAGTGCAAAAATAAGTACACATAAGCAAGAACTACCATTTGCTTTTGATATAAATCCTTTGGATTTTGCCCTTAAAGCCCTCCTGAGTCCAGGGACTTATTTCCTGAGTTTGTAAACAATAACAAAAACAACAAAATAGTTTTGGTAATAAGAAAATAGTGAAAAAAAAAAAAAAGATTATGTAATGGATATTTATGTAATCACTGTAGTAGTATCAACCATATACTGATACTATACTCATACTTGGTTTTGTTACGGTCTATAATTGTATCAATCCACCCACCCCTGTTTATATTCAAGAGCTCTTGCTTCGCAGTTAACATGGCTTCTTGTATCCTCTGACGGTGTGTAGCATTAGCTAGTCCCTGCCCTCAAGTGATCATACTGCATTAATTATTGTTTGCCGCCATGGAGGTGAGGATTGTTGACTCCCACTGTGGGGGCGACATTGGTCGCTAGCAAGGAACTCTACATTGCGTTCAGGACACGGTTGCTTGCTCACTTTCAAATGTGCAGGACACAGCTAGAATGTGTCGACATACATTATCACGATATGACAATAGTATTAAATCTCTATCGTTGGCCAGATTTTTATCGTTTACATCACGCAGCCCTTTTCCAACCTCTTTACGACAATATAACACTCAACACGAGGGCTAACACAAAGTGGTACTCCCCTCTTATTTTGTGATCACTCATTACCAAACTGAACTGTGCTCCTTGGTGGACAAGGCTTGGTAGCGCGGTGGTTTGTAGAACTGACTTCTTACATTATCTGTGGGCAAGTTAAAAGTTAAAGTACCAATGGCGAATGTGTCTTCTGCATTTGATACATCCCCTTGTTCCACCAGCCTGGGAGGAGAGGGGAGCAGTGGGCAGCAGCAGTGGCCGTGGCCGGGAATCATTTTTGGTGATTTAACCCCCAATTCCAACCCCCGATTAGGCGTGGGGTGGAGGAGGGTGTGTGTGTGTGTGTATGCCCATTGTCTTGGGTGTGTTGATGTAGTGTCCATAGGCCTGGGTCCGTTCCGCCTGCAAGCAAAAGTTTGACTCAGGTGTTGTTGAGGAGGAGGGAGGTCAAAAGCGTCCATCATTGGGGTGTCCTCTTGGATGTTTTCAGAACAGCCTGCTCCTGTTGTTGCAGCTTCAATGCCATTCGAGGGAGTCAAATCGTAGATTAAGATGTTTTTTTTTTCCGCGAGCAGACATTATAATGGGTTGTCTGTTATATTCGTCCATGCTGGCCCTCATATCCAATTTTTCCTTTCAACCAGCTTTTCCATGATGTGATCCATCTTACGATTCAGTTCAGAAATCGCCCCAGTCTGTGATCCCACAGCCCGGCCCAGACCTTCCATTGCGACGTCAAGCAGGGAAGTAATGGATCCCATTTTTATAGACTTTGGTCGGCCAGAATTTGAACTCACAACCTAACGATCTCAGGGCGGACACTTTAACCACTAGGTCAGTGTAGTTAGATGGACGATAGTGTCATTAGTCTCATTTCACAAGCTCATCTAGTGGAAATGGAGCCTCTCTGATTTGTTTCACTGCAACCTCTGGTGGTCTTCCTTCTAATGCAGGGCGAAGTACAGCCGTGCAGAGGGAACCATCCTGGAACCCAGCTGCATGCATCCTCCACTTATCGGCTGAGCGAGGTAAGCTTGTTTCCACACAGTCTTTTATCTCGGCTTGAGTAGTCGTTCCTCACTTAGTAACACATGTTAAGAGATACCAAAAAGGAGATGGTAACAGACCAAAATATGGAGTTGGTCCCCACTTTCAAACAACTTCAGTCTCCTGGACTTTCTACATGATGCTGGACTTTGTCCTAGTTCAGCTAAAAGATGCTGGCCTGTATCTAGTAGCTACATTCTATCCATCCATCCATTTTCTACCGTTTGTTCCCTTTTTGGGGTCACGGGGGGCGCTGGCGCCTATCTCAGCTACAATCGGGCGGAAGGCAGGGTACACCCTGGACAAGACGCCACCTCGCAGGGGCCAACACAGATAGACAGACAACATTCACACTCACATTCACACACTAGGAACAATTTAGTGTTGCCAATCAACCTATCCCAGGTGCATGTCTTTGGAGGTGGGAGGAAGCCGGAGTACCCGAGGGAACCCACGCATTCACAGGGAGAACATGCAAACTCCACACAGAAAGATACCGAGCCTGGATTTAATCCAGGACTTCGTATTGTGAGGCAGATGCATTAACCGTCTGCCACCGAGAAGCCCTAGAAGGAAGTCATATATGCTAAATATAACATCAAAGCTAGACTAGACTTACCAATACAGTGTGGTGTGTCAGTGACACTCTGGAAACAAGGACTCAAAGGCTCTCGTTGACTTTGATTGGACTATTACTGCATGCTAGAACGTAATTTGGCTCTATGGTTATACTTTAAAGTCACACTTAATTAAAAAAACACAGAAACCAAGTCACCAACGTGTGTTCATCATATAGATACATTCAGACTGGATTTTTGAGCTGTTGATAATGTAATAGTTTTATTAATAGATCACCTTGTTTTAAATAGATATTGTATGTCGCCCCAGTTTGTACATGTGCCCTGATATGACACTACATCAAGGATATTCAACTTAAGTGTTTTGAGGGCCACATTTCCAGAAAGCTAAGAACCGTGCGGCCGGACTTCTCCCTTCACTGTTAGTGTTATTTTGTATATTGCGGAACCAGCGTCCTCTATAATAGACATTTGATTTTGGCATATTTATTTTGTCAGAGTTACAGGAGCACTTTGCTGTTTTGAAAGACTTTCTGCAACAAAAAAAAAAGCTGGTCAAGATCATCTCTATGATAACACACCAGTGTTTTAAGAATCTGCTGGAAAAAGTGGAAAAAAAAGTTTTTGGAACAGAACTCGTGGGCCACCACCAGTAGAATAGCCCAAATGATGAAAAAGAGAGGACCTACATTAAAACCTTGAGGAACACCACTGGTATAACTAGACAAGTTACACAAAGGACTACTGACTGCATCTGAAGTAAACAAGCTACAGCAACATCCTAGTTACATAAATAACATTATGGAGTATAACTGCCAAAAAGGAGCTGACTTAAAGGGGTGCCTTGAAGAACGCCTCAGTTATGTATATCACAAGTTTAGACCACAGTGTTCTATGTTTGCTATCCAGGTGGAAATGTCAATGCAAGGATCTACCAAAGTGTTTTCAGTGGTCCAAGTTCCTCTATACAACAGGAGCACCCTAGTACTTTTAATGTTGTTGTTAAATGTTTGTTTTGAACTGAACTTTGGGGCTCCTATAGTGTCATTCCGAGATCGGATTTGATCCTTGCGCCACCAGTTGAATAGACCTGATATAGCAATTTATTTGTTTGGCATTGTGTCCCTAGAGCGGAAAAAGCTCCTAAGTAAAGAGGTCAGATCAGCCTATAATGTTGTACTTCATGTTGAAAGCAAAACAACTGATATGATTTATCACAACTTTTTTCTCTCTCAAAGACTGATTTGTTTTAAATTAAATCACAGGAGAAGTCTTAGAAAAACATTTAGTTATGTACTTTGTTGTACACTTTGACCTCTATATTTCACAGTTTAAATATTCCTCACACTTCCACGATTCCTTAAAGGTCTGTTTTGATAGCTGAGGGGTCCAGATGAGTGTAAGAATTACAGTAAGTCAGAAGCGACAGTATATTTGCTTTGAGGCATATACTGTACATTTGTACAGTATATACATCAAACCGAAGCATAGCACTTTACAGATGACATCAGTTTCCTGTCTTTGTGTTTGATGACAAATGATATCTTGTCACTGTGTTTTCCTAGCCAGGTGTTGTTTGAAGCTGTACGTGCTGAAAGGTCCCGCACCTGAAAGATGACTCAGTCTGTGCAAGTTAACACAAAGTTGTCCGGTAAGTAACATGGTCATGTTCGTCAATTTCACAAAATCTGTGTTTATTTTACAGTACAACATCTAAGATTGAAGATGATCCAAAGTATAGAATTAAATTTCCCGTAACAAATGATTGACAGACCGTAGAAATAATTTTGCTCAGGTGTCAATAAAATTAAAATGTAATAACATTTGTACTTAGTCATTCAGGGGTGTGTGATGTGGTGTCTCCGTTTTCATTAGTATTTTGTTCGAAAAGGTGTCAGACACAAACTAAATGGTATGAAAACCAAATAAGTTCTCCCCATAAGAAATAGAGATCTCACAATCTACACTTTTGGCCTCTAGATGCGATCCAATTTCGAGTCCTGATCCGATACTCCGACAATAGCCGATAGAACTGAAAATATTTTATTATATAGCAAGTAACTAAAAGTTAAAGTACCAATGATTGTCACACACACACACGAGGTGTGGTGAAATTATTCTCTGCATTTGACCCATCACCCTTGATCTGCAGTGGGCAGCAGCGGTGGCCGCGCCCGAGTAAACACAATAACAAATTTTTAGAACACTTATCATTAAATGTTCTAGTAATGTTGTAAATCAGATGATGTATTACATTTGTGGTGAGTTGCTATAGAATGCTATATACAATTATTTTTTAACAAAAGAATGGGTAGTGCACAATAACTAAACAAAAGCAAGAACTACTGTTAGCTTCCATTTAAATAATTTGTGTTTCGACCTCAAAGTCTTAAGTCTCTCTAACGTTGTAAACAATAACAAAAAACACCCAAAAATTATTTTTTAATAATTACAACCAGAAATTAAAAATAATAATTTGAGTATTGTTTAAATTCCGATATCATACTAGGTATACATACTGTCGACATCTGGATCGATAAATCCTACTTTTACATTGAAGCTTTAGCAGTTGTCGTCTTGCTTGGTGTGTGTGTTTAGCATACTTAGTCATTTATTTTCTCTCGTCCTCCAGTGATAATTATAATTTGAAGACATTTAGTTTATTTTCCGCCATGGTAATGAGGATTAGTATCTTAGAAGCAGCTTTACACTGAATAGATGACACGTTTGTTGCAACTTGCTCTCAAAATCTCCAGCCATGTAAACACTACACAGCTGTGGTAAAGCTCAGCTCAGCCAATTGCTGATCAGTTAAAAAAAGGCAAATATCTGCTCCAAAGCCCATGGTTGACATTAAAGTAAATCCATACTATATATTCCCAAACACCCAAATATAATAATACAAACATTGACATTAATTATAGTTGTACATGCAAAAAACATGGAATGGTACTTGGGCAAACAGATCAAACTGCTGTGCACAATGTCCTCCCGGAGCTACAATAACCCAGGTGATGATGCATGGGCAATATTTTCGTAAAAAAAAGCCAAGTCAAAAGAAAAGTGGGGGATGGAAAAACAGATGTTTACATTTTTAAGATGGGAGTGTGAGTTGACAAAGCTGATCTGTTGCAGAGAAGGAGCATCACTAGTGAAAAATGCAACTGACTTTCCAACAATCAAGTACTGTAGTTGGTTGGTAACAAAAAGACGAGGTTGCAAGCACGAGCAGTCAAACTAGTGGCAGGATTTAGCACTGCCACACAGAGATTTTAACACTGTTACCTTGCTGTTTGTAAGAGTAATATATTCATTCAATAGCCACAATGTACAAGAACTGTGTCAAAAATTCAGCCTTTACAAAGACGACTAAAACAGCTGACATTATAGCCAGACCTCTTATTTGGCAGAAATGTAAGAAAAAAATTTAAAAAAATAAAAAATTCTTTGAAATGTGTCATGTTTATGTACAAGCTAAGTAAGCAAATGTATTTTTCTGCTGTATTGTCAAGTGTCATGTCTGTTCCTGCAGATCTGGGCTCTCCATTCATCTACTCCAGTCAGGAGGAAGCTAACCAGCCGCCGTCCTACTCTGTCCAAACACCGTATGGTTTCCAGCTTGATCTGGACTTCCTCAAATATGTGGAAGAGATAGAAAGTGGGCATAACCTTCGCAGAGCAGCTGTCACATCCCGTCGTTCTGGACGGGGGCTCAAGGTCTCTCAGAGATGTCTTACTGCAGGGGGGCGCACCAGTGGTTGGACATCCACAGAGTCACTCTCCTCCCCCTGCTAGTGAGGATGGCAGGGCCCCTCCCCTTCCACCACCACGAAACCGCCTTGGCTCAGCACCCTGTGAAATGCTCTCACTGTCCCCTGTGACCCTGCTCAATGTCCCTCCATTGTCTGCCGGCGGCAAAATACCACCTCCACCCCCGCAACGCAACCCCAGAGTTGAGCGGACTCTCTTGGAAACCAGCCGGAGATTACAGCAGGAGCAGAGCAACCATCACCAGAATGGTGGACGATTCCAACTGGCAGATCCCCCCAAGCAGCTGTCCAAGGCTGCATCAACTCAACCTCTGCAAAGTATCTGGACCAAACCCAGTCCTCAAACATCCGGGCGCAACACTCCAGCTACTGGCACTGCAGTAACCCCGGTCCCACCCAGCCAGCTGCAGACCGTGAGAGAGCAGATGGCTACAGCCCTTAAAGCAACTGAAGGAGATGGAGGAACGAGTAAAAGGTGTCCCGGCGCTAGAAAAAGAGGTAGCCGAACTTCGTGCCGAGAAAGACATGCTGTTAATTGCACTTCAGGAGAAGAAAACAGTCAAGGGGTGTGACCAAGCAGCCACAAAAACAAGCAGTGGAAACCTCTACCCAGACCACAGCGATCTCCCAGTCCAACTCCATTATCCAAAGTCGATTAGCTCCCCAACCTCACCTGGTCACAAAGGCCATGGGAAATCTGAAGAGCTGAAGAAACTGGCTGAGAAATTTGAAGGGAAGGACGGTCGAGCGGCCGAACTTTCATCCAAAGTTGCATTGAAGCTTCCAGGCAAAGTGTCAGTTGAGAAGATATCTGTGGCTGTAGGAGATGATCAGCCAATGGACTCTGTTGTTTTCTATTTCAGCCACGGTGTCAAGATGCCTCTGAAGGAACCGAGGTCCATGTTTGTGAGAAGGGCACGGGTACTGAAAACCCTGCGGTGCGTGCGGAAGGAACACAAACCAGAGCCGAGACAAAGGAGGCGGAGGTTTGGGTAATGGAGTCATTACTTGGGCTGACTTCGGAGACGCAACGCGAGATGGACACCTTACAGGACACTATTAAGTTCCAGCAGAGTCAATAACCGATCTAGAGAACCAGCTGAGCCTTGCCGGCACTGACTTGGGAATTTTCAGAGCCCAGGTTGAGCAAATGACGTGCAAAGTCACCTTTGAGAAAGGGGTTCTTGCCAAGCGGACTTAAAGGACGCCAAGACTGAGACTGCATCTCTTACCATAAAAGATGCTGCAGTTTTGTGCTGTCCAGACATGATGGATGCATGTACAGGAGACAGCTTGCAAGCACACATGACCGAACAAGACGCCCAAACTGATGCTATAATCCCACTGGAAGAACCAGTGCCAGTTGTCATGGTCAGCACTGGTTGCCAGTATGAAAATGTGTTTGAAGAAAAGATGGAAGAACAGAAAGTTAATGTGCCAAAGAGGAGACACACCGTGACTGATTATAAGGTCTTATCAGAGGAGATTGTCAGTATGTCTGAGGAGAAAGGAGACGAAGGTGACGTAACGACACCCAGCAACATCAAGACAGGTACCTTGTTGTGTTTGCACTACAGAACATTGCAGTAATTAATATGCTTTCACACCTAAACTTCTGGTCAAAATAATTTTTTTCTTTATTGTTTTCAAAAATCATGTCAATTTTTTTTGTCAATTTTGATTGATTGATTGATAATTTTATTAGTAGATTGCACAGTTCAGTACATATTCCGTACAATTGACCACTAAATGGTAACACCCCGAATAAGTTTTTCAACTTGTTTAAGTCGGGGTCCACGTTAATCAATTCATGGTACAAATATATACTATCAGCATAATACAGTCATCACACAGTTAATCATCATAGTGCATACATTGAATTATTTACATTATTTACAATTGGGGGGGGGGGGGGGGGGGGCGAGGAGCTTTGTTTGATATCAGTACTTCAGTCATCAACAATTGCATCAACAGAGAAATGTGGACATTGAAACAGTGTAGGTCTTATTTAGTAGGATATGTACAGCCAGCAGAGAACATAGTGAGTTCAGATAGCATAAGAACAATTATATACATTAGAAGCACATTTGATTATTTACATTAGGTTGTTTATAATCCGGGGAGATGGGATGTGAATGGGAGGAGGGTATTAGCAAAGTGTTGAAGTTGCCTGGAGGTGTTGTTTTAGAGCGGTTTTGAAGGAGGATGTAGATGCACTTACTTTTACACCTGTTGGGAGTGCATTCCACATTGATGTGGCATAGAAAGAGAATGAGTTAAGACCTTTTGTTGGATCGGAATCTGGGTTTGACGTGGTTTTTCGAGCTCCCCTGGTGTTGTGGTTATGGCGGTGATAGTAGTTTGACATGTACTTCGGTATCAGGGAGGTGTAGCGGATTTTATAGACTAGGCTCAGTGCAAGTTGTTTTACTCTGTCCTCCACCCTAAGCCAGCCCACTTTGGAGAAGTGGGTTGGATTGAGGTGTGATCTGGGGTGGAGGTCTAAAATAAACCGGACTAGCTTATTCTGGGATGTTTGGAGTCTAGATTTGAGGGTTTTGGTGGTGCTGGGGTACCAGGAGGTGCAAGCGTAATCGAAAAAGGGTTGAGCACCATGGATGTATGGATCTACAACAAAAAAAGCTATTAGAAGATCCTCTATATCAGGGGTGTCCAAAGTGGGGCTTGGGGGTCCATGTGTTGCCCGCAGCTGGTATTTCAACAGCCCATCACAAATTCTAAAAAGACTATTACAAAAAAACCCAAGTGGAATAAAAAAGCAAATGGGTAGAAAGTAAGGGGAAAAAGTTTAAATGTTGATGCCAAAAAACTAGGCAAGTATGATGTATTCCCCCCCCCACCCCCCCCCCCCTACCCCCCCCAAAAAAACAATGCAGAGAACTTCCTGCTTCTCAAGAACGATACTAATAACAGATTCACTTATTTTTATCTATTGTATTTTAAATGTAGTTTTTGTGCAATTGGCTTTGAGGCAGCTTTTTGAGCATTATGCGTCTTCCGAGGCTTTCAAAACCCTGTCTTAGTAACACTGGTGTTTAATGTGGCCTGACGAGGTTTGATGTGTAGAAGCTTAGAAGTATTATTTCCCCACTGCTTGTGGAATGTTTACAGAAGATTTGATGCAAAATAGCATGTGAAAAGTCTTCCCCTGAAACGGTGATGAAGTCCCAAATGATCGATGACATGTTTAACAATGAGCTCAAGGGAAGTTTACGACAGGAGAAGAGTAGCACTTGATTTGATCACCTTAACCCACCTACAGCAGGTAATCTCGGCTATTTTGAGTTTTAAAGAAAAATTCATTAGAAAAAAAATCGTTAGCAGGCCTTTTTTAAAAAACCATTCCAGTAAAAACGCTATGGACGACCAGAAAATGGAATGGCACTACTACTCCCGTTTCAAGCACGAAACAGATGGAAATACTGTAGACGTTCAACCCACATAACTTGTAGTGTGCATATTCGTCCAAAAGATGGCGCCATAGCACAAACAATAACCCAGTGTCTGTGTTTTATGAAATACAAAACATTATGGCTGCTAGCAAAGAAAAATCCCAATAATTTAGCCGCACCGTTTTGTAAGCCAAAAGGTTTAAAGCGTAGACAGGAGTGCTCTGTTTTTAAGAATTTACTACACAAAAAAACTAGTCAAAGATCCTCCATACTACAGAAGTATTCTGCCTGTTGTTCTGCAAAACGCCTAGTCAAAACTACACCTGCTAACAATGTGTTGAGGTTTGGGAAATGTTTATAAAACAAACATAAACCCAATCAAACTTCAAAAAAGGGTAATTAGAATAATAAACAAAGCGTGCTACTATGAACCTACCAATGCATTATTCATAAGTTCTAATGTGTTAAAATTTTCACATACTGTGTTTTTAAAAAAAAAATACAAATTATGTTTTGAGTAAAGAACAAGCAGCCTTCCAGCTTGTATTATTAGGTTATTTAAATTGATAGGAGAAAACTATAATTCACGGGGGCTATTGATTTTTGAAACATGTAAAGTAAGAACGAATATAAAATACAAATGTATTTCAGTTTTACGAATTAATAGTTGAAGAAGCTCAGTGATGAGTTGAATACATGTACAAACCCCGTTTCCATATGAGTTGGGAATTGTGTTAGATGTAAATATAAACGGGAATACAATGATTTGAAAATCCTTTTCAACCCATATTCAATTGAATGCACTACAAAGACAAGATATTTGATGTTTAAACTCCTAAACTTTGTAATTTTTTGCAAATAATAATTAACTTAGAATTTCATGGCTGCAACACGTGCAAAACTAGTTGGGAAAGGGCATGTTCACCACTGTGTTACATCACCTTTTCTTTTAATGACATTCAAACTTTTGGGAACTGAGGAAACTAATTGTTGAAGCTTTGAAAGTGGAATTATTTCCCATTCTTGTTTTATGTAGAGCTTTACGCTTTATAATGTGCCACACATTTTCGATGGGAGACATGTCTGGACTGCAGGCGGGCCAGGAAAGTACCCGCACTATTTTACTACGAAGCCATGCTGTTGTAACACGTGGCTTGGCATTGTTTTGCTGAAATAGCAGGGGGCGTCAATGATAACGTTGCTCGGATGACACATATGTTGCTCCAAACCTGTAATGGACCATTCAGCATTAATGGTGCCTTCACAGATGTGTAAGTACCCATGCCTTGGGCACTAACACACCCCCATACCATCACAGATGCTGGCTTTTGAACTTTACGCCTATAACAATCCGGATGGTTATTTTCCTCTTTGTTCCGGAGGACACCACGTCCACAGTTTCCAAATATAATTTGAAATGTGGACTCGTCAGACCACAGAACACTTTTCCACTTTGTATCAGTCCATCTTAGATGATGTCTGGCACAGCGAAGCCGGCGACGTTCCTGGGTGGTTCCTGGTGTTGTTAATAAATGGCTTTCGCTTTGCATAGTAGAGCTTTAACTTGCACTTACAGATGTAGCGACCAACTGTAGTTACTGACAGTGGTTTTATGAAGTGTTCCTGAGCCCATGTAGTGATATCCTTTACTCACTGATGTCGGTTTTTGATGCAGTACCGACTGAGGAATCAAGGTCCGTAATATCATCGCTTACGTGCAGTGATTTCTCCAGATTCCCTGAACCTTTTGATAATTTTAAGGACGTAGATGGTAAAATCCCATAAATTCCTTGCAATAGCTCGTTGAGAAATGTTGTTCTAAAACTGTTGGACAATTTGCCTACAAATTGGTGACCCTCGCCCCATCCTTGTTTGTGAATTATTTAGTATTTCATGGAAGCTGTTTTTATACCCAATCATGGCACCCACCTGTTCCCAGTTAGCCTGCATACCCGTGGGATGTTCCAAATAAGTGTTTGATGAACATTCCTCAACTTTATCAGTATTTATTGCCACCTTTCCAACTTCTTTGTCACGTGTTGCTGGCATCAAATTCTAAAGTTAATGATTATTTGCAACATCAAATATGTTGTCTTTGTAGCATATTCAACTGAAAATGGGTTGAAAATGATTTACATCCAACACAATTTCCCAACTCACATGGAAACGGGGTTTGTAGTTCTTTAAGATTCAAGAAAGCCTTGAAAGGTGAAATAATGAAAAATTATAAAATATAGCAACAATTACTTCCATCCATTGGTTTTTTTGAACGTTGGATGTTCCAGGCAATTTAATTTTCAGTGAATGTATAGGATAGGCAAATATAAGTCTCAGCTTCAGCCTATTCCTTTTTCGGTCATTATTTTTCTTTTGTGTGTGTATGTGTATGATTGTTAATATGTATAATCTGTGCTGTTAAATTGATCACACAAAATGGTTGATTCTATGACCGAAATGAACTAATTTCATTTCACTCATTTCATGTTTCAATAATTAGTTTTATCCCTAATAGAAACCGGTATGCTGAAATCAATCATGAAGAGGAAAGATGGCAACGGCTCAGGTGAAAATCGCACAGCGGGCAAGAAGAGCTTGCAGTTTGTTGGTATTCTAAACGGAGGGTAGGTGTTGCTTTTTGCACCATCACGCTCAACGATATCGATATCTGATAAAGAATGACAATTGAATCGCCCCTTTTTTTCCAGTTATTGCCTGAAAAGCAAAAATTGCCTAATTCGTTTTATCAGGTATGAATCCACATCTAGTGAAGAGGAAGATGAGGGAAGCACCTCTGAAGAAAGTGGAGAAGGGGACTGCCTAGACAGCACGGAAGAGGAGGAAGTGGATGCGCAGGAAGAAACATCAGAGGAGGAACGAAACATCAACCTGGATGAGAGCGACACAGATGAAGAAACCCTGAGAGCATCCAATTTGTCATTTGATGACGTGAAAGAGAAGTATGCTCTCTCCCTCTCTAATCAAGTATGATAATAGTCTTGTTTATTGATATGGGTTCATTTGTTTGCAAAAGGTTTGAGCTGAGCTCCAAAATGCGTGAAGCTTGCCTCATTTTGAAGAAACACCTCAATGACGACATCCAGACACTGAAGAGTAAGGAAGTGGTGCGTCCTTCTTTTCTAATTACTTAAGTTTGATGGAAGCCGCGTGACTTTTTTGTCTACCAGTATTTCAAAAATCATCTAATATACTGTAAGTGTAGAAAATGGATGGATGGATAGATGTATCAAACTAAGTCTGTTGTGTTACCAATTGTACTTGTAGCTCGCCAGTACTCACACGGTCCAGCTGGAGTGGTTCCGCGTCTCCAGCGCCAAGACTGCTCAGCCTCCGCGAGTCTCCGACTACCTGATGGCGTTCCTGGAGGTCTCTTCGCTGCTGTTGGAGCACGTGGTGAACATGACCGACGGCAACGGCAACACCGCTCTTCACTACAGCGTCTCACACTCCAACTTTGGTGTGGTGGACCTGCTACTGGACACAAGTAAGTGGTCACAGATCTCCTTGGTTAAATTCTCCAACTTGATAGGCTGGAGTTGTAATTGCAAAAAAAGTACAGAATTACCTCAATTTACGAGCTTAATTGGTTCTGTGACGGAGTTCTTAATTCAAAACACTTGTATCTAAACTCAGCGTATCCCATTGAAAATAATTTAAATACCGTATATTGGTGCTTGGCCCCCAAAACATCAGAATGTTAACATGTAACAGCCTTTTGAGAAAAACACGTTTTTAGATTAGAAACACAGTGTACAAAAGCAAATACATCAGAACAGGGGTTGGGAACCTTTTTGGCTGAGAGAGCCATGAAAGCCAAATATTTTAAAATGTTTTTTCCGTGAGAGCCATATCATATTTTTTAACACTGAATACAACTGAATGCGTGCATTTTTTAAAGTAGGACCTACATTTTTGGAGTATATTAAGTCTCTAATTCTTTTTAATAACATTGTTATTTCTTGAACAGGTGCGGTAGAAAACGGATGGATGGATTAAAACGCATGAGAATGTTTTATATTTTGAAAGTTATTTCTAACATTGTGATTACCAGCGGAATTATTCATTACTTATCGTGTTAACCAATGTCAGCTAAGATTTATCTGAGAGCCAGATGCAGTCATCAAAAGAGCCACATCTGGCTCTAGAGCAAGGGTCACCAACACGGTGCCCGCGGGCACCAGGTAGCCCGTAAGGACCAGATGAGTAGCCCGCTGGCCTGTTCTAAAAATAGCTCAAATAGCAGCACTTACCAGTGAGCTGCCTCTATTTTTTAAATTTAATTTATTTACTAGCAAACTGGTCTCGCTTTGCTCGTCATTTTTTATTCTAAGAGACCAAACTCAAATAGAATTTGAAAATACAAGAAAATATATTAAAGACTTGGTCTTCACTTGTTTAAATAAATTCATTTATTTTTTTACTTTGCTTCTTATAAATTTCAGAAAGACAATTTTAGAGAAAAAATACAACCTTAAAATTGATTTTAGGATTTTAAACACATATACCTTTTTACTTTTTAAAGTCCTTCCTCTTATTTCTAAACAATTTAAGTCAATGTTCAAGTATTTTTTTTTATTGTAAAGAATAATAAATACATTTTAATTTAATTCTTCATTTTAGCTTCTGTTTTTTCGACAAAGAATATTTGTGAAATATTTCTTCAGACTTATTATGATTAAAATTCCCCAGAAATATTTTGGCAAATGTAGAAAATCTGTATAATCAAATTTAAATCTTATTTCAAAGTCTTTTTTTTACTGGGAAATCTCGAAGAAATAATGATTTATCTTTGTTAGAAATATAGCTTGGTCCAATTTGTTATATATTCTAATAAAGTGCAGATTGGATTTTAACCTATTTAAAACATGTCATTAGAATTCTAAAATTAATCTTAATCAAGAAAAATTACTAATGATGTTCCATAAATTATTTTTTTTATTTTTTCCAAAAGATTCGAATTAGCTAGTTTTTCTCCATTTTTTTTCAGTTGATTTTGACGAAATTGAAGATAAACTGTTTCAAAATTTAATTTTCATTTTTTTGTGTTTTCTCCTCTTTTAAACCATTCAATTAGGTGTTTTTTTTCATCATTTATTCTCTATTTAAGTGTGTATCAAACTGGTAGCCCTTCGCATTAATAAGTACCCAGCCCTTGGTTTCAAAAAGGTTAGTGACCCCTGCTCTAGAGCTATAGGTTCCCTACACCTGCCTTAGCATGTACTACAAACTACACAACTTATCTGAAATGATGTACTGATAATAAAAATGGACAGTATTTACCTTACAGCCGGTGTGCCCAACCTTGTAGTAGGAGTGTTTAAGCGCTGTGATCGCTAGCTGCTAGTAGGGTTGCCAGATCCAGGTCAGCTCCTTTTGAATTGATGCATAAATGTCATGCACTTTGCCACATGTTACGACAAACCCTGTAAGACTAGTATACACAGTCATAGTATGAAG
>NC_084632.1:19046677-19061677 GCF_033978795.1 Nerophis ophidion | reverse complement strand
AAGATTGGGCTTTTTTAGTACAATGTAAAACCTTTCAGGGTGATATGTCAAAACAATGTTGTTGACACGATCACAAATTTGATCAATCTGTCAAGGACCTAAAAACTAAGAAGGGAAAGTGTTAGATTTGTTTTGTAATAGGGGGGTAACAATATATCCATAGATCTATTTAAATTCCTAAATTTCAAATATATTGATTGATTGATTGATATATTTTTATTTCAAATATGCAAAAAAACAAGAACAAGCCTGATCCAATACAGTGCTACAGCCTTAACAGCCATTTTAACAAAATGAAAACAATGGAGAATAAAAAACAAAAACAAATGAGCATTTGCACCATATGGTAGCACCATATCGATTTGCACTCAACAAATAAGCTTCTTTTTCGAAAGATAGTAGTCATCCAAGATCACTTTAAAATGGGATCGAGTGATTTGATCGATACTATTAAAAGGAAAACATTGGATTTAAGACCCACAGACTTTATATGAGGTTTAGCACTTTCAATGATGAGGATGGTTAAATGTTACGTCCGTCATCAAAACAGAAATGTCAGATAGCTATGGTTTGATTGATTTATTGATTGATTGAAACTTTTATTAGTAGATTGCACAGTTCAGTACATATTCCGTAAAATTGAACACTAAATGGTAACACCCGATTAAGTTTTTCAACTTGTTTAAGTCGGGGTCCACGTAAATCAATTCATGGTAGTCATAGACGGACATAAACGCAAATGCCACTAGACAATATCATAAATTACAACAAAATAACTGTTAGCTACAGCACAATTGCAAAAGCCACAAATACAACTGACAAAGCACAATAATGTAAAAACTGCAACACAACTTTAGGCCGCAAAAGACGCGACCAACAAAACACAGCGGCAGTTACAGCGGAGCAAGCTACGGCGACGCACCGACTTCCGGAACACAACAACATGAAGCGAACAACTGGCAACCAGAGAAAAGTAATTTCATCAAAAAGAAAAAAGAAGAGATGGATGAAGGTTATATAAATTAGGAAGTGAATGACCAACACCATCAAAAGGGATGTGGGGACATGCATGGTTACGCACACCTGGGAGCAGAGAACAGATACTGTATGGTCAGGTCGGGGAACTTTATTTAGCAGATAAATCTACTGTCGGAATGTTGGTTACTGTACTTCCATTCAAATTTGCTCAAATGTTGAAAATATGAGCAGAAAAGGTTTCCTCTTTTTAATTTAACATAAAGTGTCGGTTGAACTTTATTCAGATAAATCAATTGTTATTCACTTGCTTGTTTGTATCCATAATTAATTGATACATAATTACCTTACAAGAATAACAGGAATTTAGTATATTCAGTATTTATTTCCCAGTCACACTGCTTGAATTTTGTTTGCTAAAAAGTTACAGAATCGATAACTTACCGCATTAGTTCGGATCGTATCGTTCTAAAAAAAAAATATTGTCTCTGAATCATATCGGCAACCACAAACTGTGAACCAAATCGTTGTTAAAATGAATCGTTACACCCTATTTTGTAATAAACCTTTCTTATGACTTAAAATGCAAAAATATAATGTGTATTTTAAAAACTTCAGCAAACGACCCACAGGCTACACTTTACCAGCCTGGTGAAATAATTGAACCAGTTATTGACTGAAGAGTGTCTATGTTGGGTTTTCTTAGCACTTTTTGAAGTGATAAAGTTGGTTTTCACATTTTACGCATGCTGTGGTATACATAACGCACACTCCCTGGGCTTGTGGTGGCGGATCTCCGCTCTTACTGTTCATTTACAAAAAAATATCAAAGTGCTCCCAGCTTTTAAAAAATATATATATATTTGCTTTTATATGCGCTTGGTTGAAAAAACATCCCTTATGCTATGTAATATTTCAATTTCTCACCTTTTACAGGCCGGCCAGACAGCGCTGATGCTCGCTGTGAGTCACGGTCGTCAGGGGATGGTGGAGGCGCTACTGGAGTGCGGCGCCAATGTTAACGTGCAGGACGACGAAGGCTCTACGGCGCTGATGTGCGCCAGTGAGCACGGCCGAGCTGAGATTGTCAAACTCCTGTTGGAGCAGCCAGGTTGCGACATCTCCATCGTTGATAATGTAAGACATGCAGCAGACATTAAGTACCTCACTCACACTGTACGCCTGCAACACACGTTTTGTCATGTCAGCATATTGTTTCTTTAATAGTTGTTGCTTCTATGTTGTTAAATGGTTATTAGCTAATATGGCTTTAACTGTACAACATTGTTGATTATCAAGGTTGAACTGTTGAGCTTTACTAGTAGTGTTGGTGACTGCTGGAAACGGATCGTAAATCTTTTTATCTCTTGCAGAATGAACGCTATTGGCTTTGGGTGTTTGACATAAAATGGCCAGTTTGACTGAAATACTAAATCAGTCCAATTTCTGGAGTGCTTTATCAATCATACTTGCACTGGATCAACCTAAAATTTGCATACATTTTTGTAAGAACAGTTGATTTTAAGTGGAAATCTGGAAAGTAGGTGAACTCAAATGTCTTGAGGTCTTTATTGGTCATCATTCTCACTGTCCATTCATAACAGTAAGAATACTACATATTTTAACTAAGGCCAACACTCTGCTATTGAGTTTGAACTGCCTGCTTTTTTTTTTGTTTTACCTAATATTGAAACACAAGTCTTGAGTCCCTTTTCCATCACAGGAACTTTACTTTGGAACCATGCTCTTCTCTGTAATTGCGCCTGAAATTAATTCCCAGGTTGTCTTAAGTTGCCTTTTTTTAAAAGTTCTGTGATCTTTTAGGTAGGAGTTTGCAGGACTGAACATATCTGATTAGATACGTACTTTGAGTATTCAATTTTCTGAGCACGTATGAAAAGTCGACAGCTGTTTGGCGAGAGGTGGATGACTGATTAAGTCCAAGTAAATCCTTGTTTCAACCACTTGACCAGTGGCTTTAGTTTTATTGCACATTTTTATTTGCATGCGTTAATATTGCGTATATAGTGTGCTTCTTAACACACTTTATATGCAACTGGTCTGCCAGAGAATAAGAAGACAAAACAGGCGGGATCAGCGTTGCCAACTTAGCCCCTTTGTTTTCTAACCCCTCTATATTTTCTTTTTTTTTTTTTAAGCGCTTAGTGACTTTTTTTGCTCTTACTAGACACTTTTGGAGGGTCTTCCCATCAAAGCAGCGGTTGTGTATTGATCTATTTGCTTTTTTTTCATGATTGCTCAAATTTTGTCTTGCACTTCCATAAAAATGACATTCTAAGCCAATAATGCAAATTTGTCTGCCATTTTTAAAAGTCAAGGTTAGGTTAAGGATCCGTATAACATTTGGGTTAGTTAATGCAGTTTATAATAATCATAAAATATATCTAACTTTTACATTAGCAGGGTTGTCACTATACCAGAATTTCAGTTGTCGATACTTATACAGTAATCCCTCCTTTATTGCTGTTAACTGGTTTCAGACATGACCGCAATAAATTCTCGCAAAGTAGGAATCATTGTAAATTGAACTACTTAAATATATTTTCCACATTATTGAGATCCTTCTAGACGTGAAATAAAACTCTTTAGTCACCTTAAGTTAAAGTACAAATGATTATCACACACTAGGGGTGGTGAGATGTGTCCTCTGCATTTGACTTGTTCATTACCTGGGAGGTGAGGTGAGCATCCCGGGAATCATTTTGGTGATTTAACCCCAAATTTCAACCCTTGATGCTGAGTGCCAAGCAGGGAGGTAATGGGTAGAGATATCCAAAAATATCTGCCGATAAATGCTTTAAAATGTAAAATCGTAAATTATCGGTATCTGTTTCAAAGTTATCGATTTCAAAAAGTACAAAGCGCCAATAAACATGCCTTTGCGTGCCGGCCCAGTCACATAATATATGCAGCTTTTACACACAAGGGAATGCAATGCAATGCATACTTGGTCAACAGCCATACGGGTCACACTGAGGGTGGCCGTATAAACAAATTTAACACTGTTACAAATATGCGCCACACTGTCAACCCACACCAAACAAGAATGACAAACATTTCGGGAGAACATCCGCACCGTAACACAACAGAACAAATACCCAGAACCCCTTGCAGCTCTAACCCATCCGGGACGCTACAATATACACCCCCGCTACCACCAAACCCCGCCCCCCCAACTCCGGATGGATTTATTTCATTTTGGAATAAGGCTGTATGTAACATGACAAAATGCGAATAAGTGAAGCGTTGTGAATACTTTCCAGATGCACTGTACATGTAAAAAAAATAGAGTAATAACAATGAAAATACAACTACTTGAAATCAAAGCATTGTGTACATGTCATTTTATATTTTAAATTGTAATTTAAAAAGGAACACTGGGATTGTGTGTAGAATTTTGAAGACAAAAATCAAGTTATTCCATTTTTGATTAAGGCTGTAACAAAAAATGTGGAAAAAGTAAAGCGCTATAAATACTTTTCGGAAGCACTCTAATTTCTCATGAAATAGGCTAATAAAAAGGCTAAAATATACATTTAAATCTATTTGTTATTAGTATCAACATTTCAGCCTTTTCTCATGATATCTTTTTTAAAATGTCATTGTGTTATGTCTTTTTGCTCTCCTTGACCATTTTTGCTGTTTTCTTTTTTTTTTTTTCGTTTATTGAAAAAATTTTTTTGCAAATGGCTCCTAGACCACACTTTTCCCTCCCGGTGAAAGAAGTGAACCAGTAGTGTTCAAAGTGTTGCCAAACAACAGAAGATTGTCTCTAAGTTGTTGTCTTAGCACTTAAGTGAAGTGATGAAGGCTGGGTTGTTAGGATACTAAGAAATGTAGTTCAAAGAGGATCAGCGTTTGTGATCGCCGTTGAAAGGCATTAATCGGTTATCACGTACTTTTTCAAGAAAATCGTCCGGTATTGATTGATTGTTCGGCACATCTCTTAATTTTTTTTTCTTGGTATCGATACCTTTGACAATCGTAGAGTGTAGTATGTTCCTGTAGACATCATGACATCCATATCTGTTTGTAGTTGAATGTCAGCTTGTTCTGCTGCCGCACAGCCTTCTGGGTAATTGTGACAAAAACGTGCCTGTTGTGCTCACATCTGTGATTCAGCTTCGTCTGTACTCAGGGAAACAGTTCCTCATGGAACATTATGCACTTAGCTTCTTCCTACTCTTTGGTTTTCAGCACAGCATGACAGGAACAGAATCCGATTTCAGTTTTGTCTGTCTTCACCCTCAAATAAACCGCTGTGGCTAACTCGTCCCCTCAGGGGATTATTTCAAATATCTTCTGTTCGCAGCGAACGACACACACGTCACAATTAGGGTTTAACCAGCTGACTTGTATTACATATTGAGATCTGAGTGCTTGACAAAAGACAGACGGACTAACATTTCAGTGCAGAAAGCCAGAATGAGTCAGCTGCTGTTGGATTTGTGTTTCATTACAGCACAGCTGGACTGGCAGTGGTAGGGAAACTCCACCCTCGCACAACTCCATTCACACAATGTGACAACACAGCACTATAGTGTTGATAGGTCTTCGCCGACACACAACATCGCCATCTCAAATTGGAAATGAATTTGTTTTGGTTTCTTTTGTCCAGGACGGCAGCAATGCGCTGTCCATCGCACTGGAGGCGTCTCACAATGACACTGCTGTGCTGCTCTACGCCCATATGAACTATGCAAAACCTCAAAGTGCTATGGTGAGTCGTCTGTGTTGTTCAACACACACACAATGTTGTCCAAAATCATTACTTATAAGGCTTTAGTAAATATTATCATGGTGATTTTATTGGGTATCCACTAAAATAGTAGACTAAGTCCACAGTAGAGAACTCAAATATGCATGCTTTCCTGCCCTCTTGTGGCATTACTACAACCATGCATTTGTTTCTGTCTAAAAAGCACATATTACTGGGGACGGATACATACCTGTAGTACTAGGGCGGTATATTGTTAGAATTGTATCGATATGACACCCTCATTGATATTACTTATCGATGTTTATGGGTACTATATGTAATTTGTGGGAATAAAGATGTGGAGAAATAAATTTTAATTAGCGTTTATATTGAGAAGTTGAACACCATCATGATGTAGTGTAACATCTCAGCAGGGCAGTCTTTTATCAACAGTAGGGGTGTAACGGTATGTGTATTTGTATTGAACCGTTTCGGTTGTACCGAACAAGTTCCACACGGACATATTAAGTAACGCACCGCACGTTGTGTAAACAATGCACACCGAGGCACCATGAATTGATTTACGTGGACCCTGACTTAAAGAAGTTGAAAAACTTATTCGGGTGGTACCATTTAGTGGTCAATTGTAAGGAATATGTACTGTACTGTGCAATCTACTAATAAAAGTTTCAATCAATCAAAAAAAACAACAACACACGGGCATGTTAGCAGCGACCGGGTCACAATAGACTGACTGACCACACCTCCTCTTTTCACCGGATATGTCCTCTTTTGCGGGGCTGTCCGGGTGGTGTTTCTTAAATGCCTCAAATGTCCGGCATTTTAAGTTAGGGTAGCGTGTATTTTCAATGTGCGTTGAGGGTTAAGAAGGGGTTAAAAACAAAATACATTGTGTGCGCAGCAACATTCGTGAGGGAGGGGCGGAGACGGAGAGAGCGAGCGAGCTATGATAAAAACGCATGCGTCGTCAGGCTCTGCTTTTTACCCATAGATTTATCAGATTTTATTTTTTATTATCCATAGCAGGAGTGTCAAAAGTGTGCCCCGGAGGCCATTTGCGGCCCACAGCTAATGTTTTAAAGGCCCACGGCACATTCTGAAAATACTATTAAAATAATAAGTGAAATAAAAAAGCTTAAAGCCTAATTTAATTTAGAGAAAATTGCAACATTGACTAATAAAACAAAGCTGTTTTTTTTTTCTTTCAAACTGTCATTGCTCAAAACATAATATTGTATCAAAATCAATGTTATTATGAATTATTGACCTATCCAAGGTTCCCATTACTTCACATCAAATATTCCACTTAGAAAAATATTTTTGGTGGAAGATTTTGCAAATTTGGTAAAGAAATAACCAAAAAAGTTATATTTTGTAGTTTTCTTACTGTACCAAAAATGAACCGAGGTACATACCGAACCGAAATTTTTGTGTACCATTATACCCCTAATCAACCGCCATTTTTTAAAGTCTTAAACAAGTCAACTATGTGTGCAGTGCAAGGTGAAACGCAATTATGTCATCTTCTTGTCAAGAACACACAGATCCATCATTGTGTTTCTATTCATTGAAGGGCAGGCGGTAGAAAACGGATGGAAGGATGGACCATTACACTCAGCTGGAAATAATATTTATATATGGCATGAATGTGCAAAAGACATACCTTTTACAGGATGTATCAAATATATCATATAAATCGATACAATCAATAAGCATGTTATGTGGGTGTGCATTTTGTAACGATAGGAAATGTTATTTGTTTTTACGTTTTACACACAATTATTTGCGTGACAGACTGGAAGCCATATTGAGTCTTGACAGTTATATGTGTGTGTACTATAGAAATAAAAAGAGTCAGTGAGGAAGCATAATGATTGATCGTCCAGTTTGTAGTCTAGACACAGAACGAACAAACATATTCAAATAAGATGTGTTGATGCCACGCAAACGTAGCGCAATGGAGTGACGTCAGACGGCAACTAGAGACCTGTCAGTCACAGCCAACGCAATATTGCTTCAAAGCAACTTTATGGATTATTACATTACCTCATTTTTTCACTTTTTAAAGTGGATTAATATTGTGCCTGTGGATTGTTGGATCGCAAGGAGGACGGTTGATAAAATGCGGTTGTGACTTGTCATGAGTAAAGTGCGTTTACCTCAAACTGACACAGCGTGCATGACTTTAAAGAAAATTTGAGGAGGAAAAATTGTGTTAAAAACTTTACTGTGGTTTTGCTTACTTATTTGTCATTATTCAAAGCTATTTCTAACGTGTAGCAATGACAGCTGAACTAAATGTGACAGCGTGTCATAATCCCGGGGGTCAGCTGGAACAAAAAACACAGAAAGCTGTATCATTAGTCCGAAATCTTTACGGTCTTCACTAGGGCTGGGCGACATATCGATATACACGATAAATCGCGGGTTTGTCTCTGTTCGATATAGAAAATGACTATATCGTGATATTCGAGTATACATTCTCACGCAGTTGCTTTTAGCTGCGGGCATTACATTGCAGGCTCTTCCCACTCCTTCTTGTGTCTCCTTCTCACGGATAACAAGCACACCTTCTTACATACGTCACATACTGTCACTTCATGCGTCACGTACGTATACGCCCTCGCGGAGCAGAGAGGTAGCAGGATGGGTAACGTTAGCTGTGATGCTAGCGAAGCCGTGCGAGTTGTAATACGAGAGAAAGAAGGTGCGAATGAAGGAAGAATTAATTCCCAAGAAAAATCGTCTGCCGGTGGTTTGGCTTCAAGTGGGAATATGTGGAACAGACAACTGTAATTTGTAAAGGAGGGGCCAAGAGTGTTGCTACCGAAAGTAGCATTACTGCTAATATGTAGCATCATTTGAAAAGTCACCTACGAGAGAATGAAGAGCGATTACTCCGCATGTCAACATCACCATTCGGTGCCACACCAACAGTATGTCGAGGAAACCATTTCCACATCGACACTGTATGAAAAAAATTTAATAACGTCCGCAGTAACCTACCACATAGCGAAGGACGAACACTATTTGATATCCTATCACGCAGCTCATTTTTATTTCACACTTAAAATGTCCCTGACAATCTTGCGCCTTCTTTTTTGGAAATGACATGAATGTTTGTGCCACTGCTCAATAACTGTTTAATAAATACAGTTTTGGTAAATTAACTTAGTCGTGATTTCCCTCTCTGCATGAAAGTTTAAAAGTAGCATATATTAATGCACTATGAAGAAGAATGTTTTAAAGTAGACACATAGAATCATCATACTGCTATGATTATATGCATCAAGTTTTCATTCAAGCCTTAGGCAAAATATCGAGATATATATTGTGTATCGCGATATGGCCTTAAAATATTGAAATATTAAAAAAAGGCAATATCGCCCAGACCGACCTACTTAGGAACCGGTTTCAAAAAATACCGGTAGCCGTTATACATCCCTACAGAGTACCGGTAATTCTTGGTACTGGTTCCTAATAGGATCGGTCATGAAGGACCGTTACGACTCTAAACAAATGATACAGCTATCGGTATTTTTTTTTTTTTTTTAACCGATCTTTGTAATTATGACACGCGGTGTGTCACATTTACTTCAGCTGCTACGCATAAGAAATCCGTTTGTAATAATTAAATATCATGATGCAACACCACACTAGTTTGTAAGAATATTTCCTCCTTAAAAGTCCCTCAAAGTAACGCACGCTAAGAAGAGTTGGTGTCAGTTTGAAGTGACTATGTTTTACTCACTACCATGTTTCAATGATCCAGTAATCTACAGGCTAATATTAATCCACTGAAAAAAGTGAAAAATGTATTTAATATATTTTTCCATAGAGTTGCGTTGAATCAATATAGCATCTGCTGACAGGTCTCTAGTCGACGCCTGGCGTCACTCACTTTAAGTTTTTCTGTCTCTTGAGTCTACAAACTTGAAGATCAAGCATATTTCAGACTATAGGGCACCTATAGTGAGCAAACTCGTCCAAAAGATGGTGCCATAGCACAAGTAAGAACACTTTCAGTCTCTGTTGGGAGTTACTGCCACGTAAATTTGTTGTATACAAAACATTATGGCAGTTAACGAAGAAAAATCCAGAGATTCGCTGCGCCTTTTGTATAATCCGCAGGGTTCAAAGCTTGGGAAAAAGTAGCGTTTTAGTCTGGAAAATATAGTGCTTATTACCCTTGCTTACTGAGTCTTTTTAATTATTTGGTACACACTACACAGACACCAGTAGCTGTCGACACTCAATATGGCCTCCTGTCCGTCACACAAGTACGTCCTTGTGCAACATAAACTTTACAAAAGGCACACCCAGTTAACACGTGCGACACCAGTGATTTTCTTTCCAATACCAAGTAAAATTCAGGCTGATATCGGCGATATTGATCCGATACGGATACTTTGTGCAAATATACCTAATGTGTTTGCTTGAATTTTTAAATAACATATGTAATGCAATGAGAAAAATTTGAACATTTTAAACTAATAATAATATGCTTAGTCACTTTTAACAAAGTTGTATCTTTAAATATACATTTGTTTTTAGCATTTAAAAAAAAATTAAAAATATATCAAAATGGCACTCTCCTACTTGAATTTTTGGTATGCGGCTCATGGTGGAGAAAGTTTAGACACTCCTGCACTAAAGTATTAAAAGCACTCAAAATTTTAATAAAATATATTTACTTTTCTTTATTTTGAAAAATTACAACAATTATAGTAAACACTTTTAAATGTGTAACTGAACATTAACATTTTCATGCAAGCAGACACACATTCACATTATTTATATTCTATTCTTACATGGGGGAAAAAACTTGGTAGGTAATGAGAAAAACCAAACATGTTGTAAGTAACAACAATACACTTAGATACCGTATCACCTATAATACAAAGCTGACAATATCTGTTTTGACCTTTTTTTAATTTATTTTTTATTTTTATAATAAAATATCAATAAGGCCCCTACATACTTTGACTTTTCCGTATGCGGCCCTTGGTGGAAAAAGTTTGGCCACTCCTAAACTAAAGTATCAAAAATATTGATATTAGACCATAAGAATCTGGTATTGGCGGTACCAATATTTCAGTATTGATTTGCACATCACTCATTTCCAGCTGAGTGTAATTGTAATGAATAGAAACACAGTGATGCATCAGTGTGGTCTTTTCAAGATGATGACATAACTCGCACTGCAAACATAGTTGTCTTGTTTAAGATCTAAATAGCAGGTGCTGGTAAAAGACTTGATGATGTTGTACAACCTTTGTGTGTTATAAAAAATGCATTTTTATAGTGCATATACATACTGGTATCGATATTTGTATCATTATCGATAAAAGTCCTATCGATATACAGTACAGCCGTACATATTACTCCCATATTTATGGAACTATTGCCAAAATGTATTTGATGAGTTTCCTATTACACACTGGACCTAAAGGTACATTTTAAAATGTACAAATTACATGTAGTACACAGAATATTGCTTTCCATCTTTACAGTTACCCTTTATACCCTTCATACCGACAGCCATCAGACTGTATAATGCATATGTTCCTTCTTGACTGCACTTAAATGTAGAATATATTTATATTATTCATATATTATATATAATATATGTTATATATTATTTATTATTATTATTGTTTATTGTGAGTGAACTGGGGTGTTGAATTTCCCCCAGGGATCAATAAAGTACTTTCTATTCTATTCTAATACTTGTTTCACACATCATTCAGGGGAGTCCAACGGCTCAGAGGAGTCCACCCAGCACCCAAAAGTCCTGGCCTGCAGAGTGACGTGACCCCACTACAAAAGCATACAATAATAACTGGATCTGGGCTGTGATAAGTTTCACTGGATTTTCCCTAAATATAAAGTGTATTTATATGTTGTAATATGCCCTGCATTCAAAGTATTGTTAATATGAGAATATTATTTTTCCATAGAGAGTATTCAGGTTGTATTATGTCCTTGACTGATGAACTTCTGCTTTGACTGTAAATGGAGCTCATGTGTTATTTGCACCTCACTAACATTGTATACTGAAACTATAAATGTTTTCTTTAATAATACTTGTCATTATGTATCCAAATATTAAGTTATTATATTCAGTGCCCATTTCAACTGAAACAGAAATTCCCTCAGAAATGACACGAATGCCTAAGAAAACATGAGCCTATCGTAGCAATTTCTAGATAAAATGTTTCTGGTCAATTTAAAAAAAAAAAAAAAAAAAAAAAAAAAAAAAAGCATCTTTGCTTTTATCCATAACGCAAAGAAAATGTTTGTAGTTTAACCCTTGTGCAACCTTAAGATTGACTACACACACTTTCTTTGGGTCCAAAAGGGACAAGCTCAAAACATTTATATATATTTTACTTTTAAACTTTGAAATATTTTAATAACTTTATATCAAATTGATTGATAGGTTTTATAGCCTTTTTCCCCCAAATTTTTTATATAATGGTAAAATGTGAAATACGCAATATTTAAAAAAAAATTATTGCACAGTGGAATATTTTAAGTTTGGCAATTACAGCTTTGAATAGGTCATTACATTAATTTTGACAAAGTAGACACAAAAAATAATATTCGCACAGTGCCTGGTGAGCTTGATAGAAGCGAGAAAACAGGCAAGACTTGGTTGAGTTTATTAAGTTCACACAAGTCTTTTATAACTGTCCAATATAATTTATCACATTTCAGCTGTTTAATGGCAGTTAATTCATTTACGCTAAGCAAAGCTCTACTCATGGTTTTCTGAATCAATGACACCAAAACACTATTTTACGGTTTTATAATAGTCGTGAATGAGATTAATTTCGTTTTTAATGAAAAAAGCTTAATATACCAGAATTACAGTCCGTTACAAAATATCAGTTATAATGGGAGTCTATGGAGCGGAAAGAGATCTTCAGAGAACGTGTGTTTACTTTGTTTATATCCTGTTCTAACTACATTGCTATCAAATAATCAAATAACAATGCAATAATATTAAAACATGTGGAAATCTCCCTGGTTAATTTCAAACAGCTAACCTAACTGAACAAGCACATCACATAAGGAACATATGTAATGTGCGTCTTGGGCCTTAGAGGTCCCCAACTGACTGACATGTTTAGTAAATGTGGAGGCGACGCTATTGCATGTCCTCAAGAAGTTGCAAATTTGAAGTCAGGTGGATGTGTGAACAAGCAAGACATATACAAAATATATTTTTGCAATAATTTGTGTCAATGAATACTGTCCAGCATAGACTTGGAATTCTTTAGTTCCACATTTTATATACGGTTTGAGGTTTTTGCTTGTATTTTACGAGTTGCAAAGCTGCACAATTGTCATTTCTAATGTGATTTTTTTTCCAAGTCAGCTACATTTACTCAAGTCCTCACATGTTCTAATGTCTAATGTGATGCAGATTATATTTTTCGAAGTGTGCTTCCATGAACTCAAACTGTTAAACTGATGACTTGTGTTGACTAAGCGAGTCTAACTAGCCTCTTCCCCAGCAGGCACAAGACATTGATACAATGTTAATACATACATTTTTTTTTTTAAACTGACTTGTGAACAATGTTGCAAAATTGTTATATTTTTAAATTGAGACAACGTTTGTTCCTATTGTTGGATCCACATCGTTGGTTGGGATATGACCACATTTCAATGGTCAAGTCTAAGTCAGAACCCTACATTGATTAAACGCCGTCAAAAAGCATGTTGATCCAAAGTTACGTTTGCGTAATTCAACAATTTCTCAACGTTGTTTTAATATCTTGTGCTTGCTGGGTTTATCCTGCCTTAATCACCTTCACTCTTTGCACTAACCGTCTAATAAAACATACCAATAAACAGCAGATTGCTGATTTCTGTTTGAAAAAAACAAAAACATTTTGCAAATTGTTTAATTTTCTTCAAGTCTACATTATATACTGAATAAGAATGAATCATTTGCTAGTTAACCCTATGAGTATGTCTGTTGACGATCATTTTTCATTGATGACCATGTGTTGATATTAAGCCACAAGGTAGTTCCAAGAAACAAAAAAAACAAACATTTCTCTTATTAAAAAAGATAATACGGCATGTAGTCACAGATGCATTGTGCCAGTCACCAAGCTAAAACAAGAAACACTGCTTTTATGTTAGCATTCATACTTTTATTTTTAAATATTCAATTGACTTGTGTGCTTTAATAGCAGGTACCATATTTTTCTGACCATAAGTCACAGTTTTTTTCATAGTTTGGCCAGGGATGCGACTTATACTCAGGAGTTACTTGTGTGTGAAATTATTAACACATTACCGTAAAATATCAAACATTATTTAGCTCATTCGCGTAAAAGACTAGACGTAAAAGATTTCATGGGATTTAGCGATTAAGAGTGACAAGATTGTTTGGTAAACTTATAGCATGTTCTATATGTTATAGTTATTTGAATGACTCTTACCATAATATGTTACATTAACATACCAGGCACCTTCTCAGTTGGTTATTTATGCCTCATATAACAAACTTATTCAGCCTGTTGTTCACTATTCTTTATTTATTTTAAATTGCCTTTCAAAATGTCTATATGTATATATATATATATATATATATATATATGTATACACATACATACATACATATACACAGTGTATACATATATACATGTATACACATATATATTAATATACACATATGTGTGTATATATATACTTTATGTGTATATGAAATACATATGTATATATATATGTATATACATTTATAGGTATATATAAATGTATATACATATGTATGTATATATATACACGTAGATATATATACATACATATACACACATATACATATATATACATATATGTATGTGTGTATATATACGCACATATATATATACATATATGTAGACATACTGTATAAATATATATATATGTACACACATATACATACTGTGTATTTATATCCATCCATTTTCTACCGCTTATTCCCTTTTGGGGTCGCGGGGGGCGCTGGCGCCTATCTCAGCTACAATCGGGCGGAATATATGTATATATATATATACACATACGTATATATAAACACATATATACATATGTATACATACTGTATATATATACACATGGATTTACACATGTGTATATATATACAGGAATATTACGATATAGTCGTATATCGCATATATCGCACAGCCCTAATACACATATATATATATATAAACATATATAGATATATACTTACACACATATATATATAAATTCATCATGTATATACAATGTATGTATACACATAT
>NC_084632.1:19034177-19036677 GCF_033978795.1 Nerophis ophidion | reverse complement strand
AATATATATACACACATACGCTATATACACACATACTCTACATACACATATTTCTATACAAATATATACATATGTATATATACATACATATATATACATACTGTATATACACATACATACATTCATACATATATGCATACTGTATATATGTATATATACATACTGTATATACATATATACACATATATAATTATATATACATACCTGTATATACATATATACACATATGTATGCATACACACATACATACTGTATATACATACATATATATACATATATATACACATACTATATATATACACATATACAATATATGCACATATATATACATACTGTATATACAAACATATATACATACATATCTATATACACATATACATAGAGATATATACACTTACATTTATAAACATACATACACATATACTGTATATACATACGTATATACACACATATATGTATGCATATATACATACTGTTTATACATATATATATATACATACATATATATGTATACATATATACATACTGTTTATACATATATATATATACATACTGTATATATATGTATATACAAACTGTATATACATATATACACACATATATATACATACATACTGTATATATACATATATATACACATATATATACATACATATACACATTCTGTATATACACATATATAAAAAAATATACACATAATTCTATACAAATATATACATACATATGTATATATACATACATTTATATATACATACTGTATATACACATACATATATTCATACATATATATACATACTGTATATACGTATATATACATATATACATACTGTATATACATATATACACATATATAATTATATATACATACTGTATATACATATATACACATATATAATTATATATGATTATATATACATACTGTATATACATATATATATATATATACATACACATATACATTTACATACTGTTTCTACATATATATGTATACACACATACATACATACTGTATATACATACATATATATACATTTTCTATATAAATATACACATACTATATATATACACATATACAATATATACACATATATATACATACTGTATATACAAACATATATACATACATACATATCTATATACACGTGTATATATATATAGATATATACACTTACATTTATATACATACATACACATATACTGTACATACATATATATATACACACATATATATGTATACATATATAAATACATACTGTTTATACATATATAGACATACTGTATATATGTATATACAAACTGTATATACATATATTTACACATATATATATATATATATACATATATACATACTGTGTATACACATATATATATATATACATACACTTACTGTATATACACATATATACAAATATATACACATAATTCTATACAAATATATACATACATATGTATGTATACATACATACATATATACATACTGTATATACACATACATATATTCATACATATATACATATATATATATATATACATACTGTATATACGTGTATATATACATATATAAGTATATATACATACTGTATATACATATATACACATATATAAGTATATAAACATACTGTATATACATATATACACATATATAAGTATATATACATACTGTACATACATATATACACATATATATAAATACATACACATATATTTACATACTGTTTATACATATATATGTATACACACATACATACATACTGTATATACATACACATATATATATATACACATACTATATATACACATATACAATATATACATATATATATATATACATACTGTATATACATATACATATCTATATACACGTATATATATACATATAAATACACAAACAAATATATACTGTATATAGATATATATACACAAATATATACATATATATACACAAATATATACATATATATACACATACTGTATATACATATATACACACATATATACACATACTGTATATATACATATATACACACATACATATATATATATATATACACATATATACTTACTGTATATACACATGAATATATATATATATACTGTATGTACATATATACACACACACACGTATATATACATACTGTATATACATATATACCTATATCCATATACTGCATATACATACATCTATATATACACATATATATCCATCCATCCATCCATCCATCATCTTCCGCTTATCCGAGGTCGGGTCGCGGGGGCAGCAGCCTAAGCAGGGAAGCCCAGACTTCCCTATCTCCAGCCACTTCGTCTAGCTCTTCCCGGGGGATCCCGAGGCGTTCCCAGGCCAGCCGGGAGACATAGTCTTTCCAACGTGTCCTGGGTCTTCCCCGTGGCCTCCTACCAGCTGGACGTGCCCTAAACACATCCCTAGGGAGGCGTTCGGGTGGCATCCTGACCAGATGCCCGAACCACCTCATCTGGCTCCTCTCGATGTGGAGGAGCA
>NC_084632.1:18904177-19029177 GCF_033978795.1 Nerophis ophidion | reverse complement strand
GAATATACGCAAGTTATAATTGTTAACATCAACATTTTGGGCTAGTTATTGGTACATATCACAAACATGTAAGAAACCAGGTCATGGATTTCTCTTATGAAAAAACCTTGAGGTTGTCCACATTGTTTCAGTAGTGTACAGTACACTTACTTTTAAGGCCAGGACACCACATGATGTGCCATCTTGCTGGCGTGCATGGGCCAGGGTGCTGCATGCCCACCTTGTCACATTGCAGCCTTTCTTTCGCATAAAGGCCCTTAAAGATAGAAATATTATTTGTAAACAACTATTAAACTATTGCACCATTGTCATTTAGCAGCTCTTAGGGCTGCTTTTTGTATAATGTTATAGTACTATGTATCAGACATAATTGTTTAATGGAAAAAAAATACCTTGTTGACTCCAGGCATCTCTTGATGTTCCTTTTTGATTCCCCCAATGGATCCAAAAAAATGCATCTTCTTTCATGTGGGTAGATGACCTTTGTATTTTTAACATGGAAACGAGATAAGTGAGGCACAAACCTACAAATGGACGGATTAATGTGTAAGATTGAAATGGTACATGAAAATGTTTTCGACTTCAGAAATGGCATTTGAAAGGGACTTCAACCCTTGAAAGTATAGAGGGCCTTCAAAACCACTATTACAGATCTCATAAAAGCAAGATTTGCACAGTACTTCTCATCTCACCGTCAACATCCAGGGGTGGTGTTCATCAATCAATCAATCAATGTTTATTTATATAGCCCCAAATCACAAATGTCTCAAAGGACTGCACAAATCATTACGACTACGACATCCTCGGAAGAACCCACAAAAGGGCAAGGAAAACTCACACCCAGTGGGCAGGGAGAATTCACATCCAGTGGGACGCCAGTGACAATGCTGACTATGAGAAACCTTGGAGAGGACCTCAGATGTGGGCAACCCCCACCCCCTCTAGGGGACCGAAAGCAATGGACGTCGAGCGGGTCTAACATGATACTGTGAAAGTTCAATCCATAGTGGCTCCAAGACAGCAGCGAGAGTCCCGTCCACAGGAAACCATCTCAAGCGGAGGCGGATCAGCAGCGTAGAGATGTCCCCAACCGATACAGGCGAGCGGTCCATCCTGGGTCCCGACGAGCGGTCCATCCTGGGTCTCGACTCTGGACAGCCAGTACTTCATCCATGGTCATCGGACCGGACACCCTCCACAAGGGAGGGGGGGACATAGGAGAAAGAAAAGAAGCGGCAGATCAACTGGTCTGAAAAGGAGGTCTATTTAAAGGCTAGAGCATACAGATGAGTTTTAAGGTGAGACTTAAATGCTTCTACTGAGGTAGCATCTCGAACTGTTACCGGGAGGGCATTCCAGAGTACTGGAGCCCGAATGGAAAACGCTCTATAGCCCGCAGACTTTTTTGGGGCTCTAGGAATCACTAATAAGCCGAAGTCTTTTGAACGCAGATTTCTTGCCGTGACATATGGTACAATACAATCGGCAAGATAGGCTGGAGCTAGACCGTGTAGTATTTTATACGTAATTAGTAAAACCTTAAAGTCACATCTTAAGTGCACAGGAAGCCAGTGCAGGTGAGCCAGTACAGGCGTAATATGATCAAACTTTCTTGTTCTTGCCAAAGTCTAGCAGCCGCATTTTGTACCATCTGTAATCTTTTAATGCTAGACATGGGGAGACCCGAAAATAATACGTTACAGTAATCGAGACGAGACGTAACAAACGCATGGATAATGATCTCGGCGTCTTTAGTGGACAAAATGGAGCGAATTTTAGCGATATTACGGAGATGAAAGAAGGCCGTTTTAGTAACGCTTTTAATGTGTGACTCAAAGGAGAGAGTTGGGTCGAAGATAATACAATTAATTATTCCCACAAGGATGGAGAATGCCATTGGATCGACAACAAAAGAGTAACAAGCTTTACGCCCATAATTTTTTTTCCAACTGTGTAATAAGCACAGAATGAAAAAAAACTTACATATTTGGATTGAAGTTTTTTTGTATTTTGGAGTTTTTTCCTCTACCTCTCCAAAACAAGCAGCTAGAGGTGAGGAGGCTGGCGGAGGTGGAGGTGAGGAGGCTGGCGGAGGTGGAGGTCAGGAGGCTGGTGCAGCTGGAGGTGAGGAGGCTGGCGGAGGTGGAGGTGAGGAGGTGGAGGTGAGGAGGCTGGTGCAGCTGGAGGTGAGGAGGCTGGCGGAGGTGGAGGTGAGGAGGCTGGTGCAGCTGGAGGTGAGGAGGCTGGCGGAGGTGGAGGTGAGGAGGCTGGCAGAGATGGAGGTGAGGAGGCTGGCAGAGGTGGAGGTGAGGAGGCTGGCAGAGGTGGAGGTGAGGAGGCTGGCGCAGGTGGAGGTGAGGAGGCTGGCGCAGGTGGAGGTGAGGAGGCTGGCGGAGGTGGAGGTGAGGAGGCTGGCGGAGGTGGAGGTGAGGAGGCTGGCGGAGGTGGAGGTGAGGAGGCTGGCGGAGGTGGAGGTGAGGAGGCTGGCGGAGGTGGAGGTGAGGAGGCTGGCGGAGGTGGAGGTGAGGAGGCTGGTGGAGGTGGAGGTGAGGAGGCTGGTGCAGCTGGAGGTGCTGTTATGGTGGATTTGGCCAGACAAATGACAGTGGGGCGGTGTGTCTTCAGACAAATGACGGTTGGGTGGTGTGTCTTGGCTGGATATGAAGCAGCGGGTGTCTGAAGTGGTGTAGAAGATTCTATTTTATGAGGTATACGCTGCACTTCATGCCTCACCTTGACGAGGTGGTCAATGTTCCCCCTCCGGAAAACTGCACCATTTTTTCCTTCCAGATCTGCACTTTTGCCCTCCAGTGCTGTTATTGTATACGGGCCCAGGAAGTTTGCCTCCAACTTCCCACCCTTCCTCTCCTGGTTCCTGACGTTCTGCCGCCAGACCTGCTCTCCAACTTTGAGATTTGCCTTTGGTGCACCTGTTGTCAGCCTGGAGCTCTCCTGCTGCTTTGCCACATTGCTGAGCACAATATCCCTCACGCTCTCCAGTTGCTCAATGTCCTCCTCCAGAGCTTCCTCTCCCACAATGGCCTCAACACTGCTGTCCAACTGTGAACAAAAAAGTATTTTGCAGGATTTTTTTTCATATGTTTTTCACAGGAGACAGTGTAGCTTGTTTGCCTTTGCATTAACACTGTTTCCGGTTGCATTTACAGAGCAGAGCTTCTATTGAAACTCGTAACTGAATCATGGTAGGATTTCTTCACTAACCCTGTGGTGATCAGGGACCTCTGATGGGTAGCGGGACTCTCTCTCAAACATTGAAAAAAAGGGGAGTATGACGTCGTAATTTGCTTTTTGGTTCGGAGCCCAAACATAATGGCATCTAGATACTCGACCCAAGTTTTTGGTTTTGTGTCCACAAGTTTGCTGAGCGCCCTGGAAAATAAAACATATTAAAATCTAAAATTACAATTTGCATTTGTCAAAAACCCCACAATTGAATTGTACTAGCGTAAACTGAAGTCCACATAGATCATATTTAATTTATTTATTGACCCCAGAAAAGGTAGGAGCTATATTTCCTTCAGCTGTGGATGGTCCCATTCATCCTCTCCACCAAACCATTGGTCTGAGGATGGTAGGGGGCACAGAGGCTCCGCTGAATGCCCAGCTTGGCACACACGGTCCTGTTAATCTGTAAAAGTAGAGTACACATACGCCTTACACAGTAAAATAATAGCTTGGATTATATATTTTGTTTGGTAGGTGCAGGATTATAAAAGGGAGCATTTTTGCAGGATATGTACCATCTTGTATTAACCACAGAAATGTTTATATGTAAAAATGAATGTGGGAACACTAATATTTGGAAGCTGTTACAATGTACACATGAATTTAGTCAAATAATTGTCGTGGTTTCCATATTTACCGTATTGACAAATTCTGTGCCTTGGTCCGTCAATATCCTTTTTGGTGCCTCAAACTGATGAAAAAAATGTTGTAATGCATCCAGTCACCTCTGCTGCATTTTAGATTTTAGCGGATAAGCCTGTGGCCAATTAGTGAAATAACAATGATGACACAGACATATTGTCATTTTTTGTCTTGGTTAATTTTCCCACCAGGTCCATGCTTATAAACTCAAATGGGTGTTTGACCTGAAAAAGTTGAATAAAGAACAGATTAGGAGCAGGATCATTGGAGACAGTTAAATAATTTATTGGGTGTAAATAAATACAAATATCAAAATCTATTTTAATATGTTAACATGCTGTTGTGTAGTAGTAATCAACCTTCCTCTTATATTTAAAATTGACATGTTTTTACAGCTTCCTCTGTGACCCTCGGACTCAGAGCAAAGCCATGGAAGAAAATATATAAATAAAATATATTTACCTTTATAGGTGTGTATTCCACCTCCTTTTTTATTATGGTCTGGCTGGCCTGGCAAACGATACCATCGGCCACCCGCAAAGAACACAATTCATATGAACAACGTTACCATCAGCTGGCAACATTTGGTGACTGTCATTTCATATTCTGTGAAACAACATAAGGACCAGTTATAAAACTTTGTAATAAATGAAACTTCTAGTAGGATTATATAAAAAGCGAATTTGCTTCAAGTGTCATTGAATTACCCATTTATCAATGTCCACGGCCATTCCAGGCCAGAAATATCGCCTGGAAATGGCGTCTCGGGTCTTTTTTTGTCCCGTGTGGGCTCCTATGGCACTGCCATGGAACTCAGTAAAGACATCTTTGGCCTCTTTCTGTCCACACACAATCTTAATTTTGGAGGATCTGGTCACACCGATGTAGTACAGCTCCTCTCCTAAGAAATACATTGGAAAATATATCAACCCCAAGAAACCTTTTCTTGTGAAGGTTGCTACAGCCAGATGGGTTTGCTATCATGTTGACATGTCTTCTCATGACAACTTTCCACTACCCGTACCTGTCTTAATTATATGCAACACCTCCCACAACAGATTATATATTTTTATACAGGATGCATTTCACACTGCATTTAAATATTATTGGTTATATTCCAATAGTCCAAAATATTTTCTTTCTTTAAATTATGAAGCACATGACCTTTTATTACCTTCGTTCTTGTAGAAGTCTGCATTGGTTCGTTAAAGATGAATTGTATAAATAAAAAGTAGCCATGGAGGCTCCATGTTCAGCTGCAACTGCATGAATCGTTTAAAAATTCCTGAGTAAAAGTTGTATCATGTTAAATGATTTGCAGAGAAACCTGTAGCAAAATAAATGAAAAAAATGGAGACACAGGCGAAGGAAATATGGCAACAAGAGATTATTGTGTAAGATTTCCTGCAATAACCATTGTCCATCCTTACCTAAGGCACCACTTACCCCTAATCAGGGTCACAGGTGGTGCTGCAGCCCATCCCAGCAAAAATTGGGCAAGGTAACAAGTCCAATCACAGGACACACACACACACACAACTGACTCACACGTTCAAACCTAGGGGCCTACTTTTAAATAATGTCTTCTAATAAAATTATATGAGGGATTTTGGAAGTGGATTTAAAATACAATGACAGGGAAGTTAAGTAAACAATTATAACATCTTTGAAAATGATTGATAACACAATTATACAATACCATTATTGTCACAGTGTACAAGTTCTGTATCTGCAAATGTATTACTGGTTTTCATGTTTTTTTCACATTTCCAGGGGAATAACATAAACACATGTCAGAAAGAACATGCGATCAGATGCCAAACTTGTCAGAAAAACTCTCTAGCGCCAACATATATCGCTCTAAGTAGTTTACTATGTGTCTTGGATAATACTTGGGGAGTCAATCCTGCATAGTTACATAGCTAAAAGTAGGCCAATATGACATGTGCATAATTTTATATGCATTTTGGAATAGGTTTATCTGTCGTTCAACCTTAGGAAACACCCAGAGAGAAAAATACTTTCTGGAGACTGATTTGACATTAAGTTATCTAATTTATGACCGACTTCTCGATTAACAGTAGAAATTAATAAGCAAAATGCGTGAGTAATTTTTAGTCGACGAGTCTGTACTGAACACTTTCTGGAACGCTACGAATTAAGGCCAGTACGTGCCATTGGATGTAAAATGACTTCTTCAAATCTCTTGAATATAAAGGTTTCTGAAAATGCCACTCACCTTCAACATTATACTTTGCAGACTTTCGGCGAATTTCATTCTTTTCTATTTTGGAGATGGCCGCTGAATAAATACCTTTTGTTTTGTAGTCCAAAATAGCTCTGTGCAGCGAAGGATCCATTTCCACTAGTAAATTGAAAAGGTGACAACAACACTGGGCTGATGTTTGAATCCAAGGGAGAGAAAAAAACAATGCTTAAAAATTGTAAAACAGCGTTTTAATTATGTTTTGATATTGCTATCTTGAAATCACGTTGGACGTTTGCCAATCTATCGATTTTCCTCAGGATCTATTAATTGCGACCGCGGATTGATATTGGGAATGGAAAAATACCGGTGGTGATATGTAAAAGGGCTTTAAATGATATTGTTGCAATTCAACATACATCGCTACACAATAACATAAAAACAACTATGATTAGTTTATTCAATTTACTCTAGAGTTTAATCGATAAAAGATAACGTGAATTGTGAGAAGTTTTATTGGCTTCCTATCAAAGTCATTGGCAAATAAAAACTAACGCAGTCATTTTGGCATCGATTTTTATTTATTTTGTGTTACATAGAAATAACACTGTACTTTCTCTGAAATGGAACATCCAAAAGAAACCAACTTTGAAACCATCATTTTCTTTTTTCTTTTCTTCTGGAACCATGTGAAGAGCCAGTTTAAACTGACATCTGCAGTTGACCAATAAGCTGTGTGTTTTGGATTGACACAACAGTGTGTGTAATATATATATATATATATATATATATATAAAATGTATATTTGGAAATTTTTAGGACAGCAATACACCCCCCCCCCCCTCCCCCTACCCCCGATCACATGGTTTTCACTGTATACAGGGGGGGTAAGGATGGTTAACCAGGGTGAGTTTAATGTCTGTATGGGGTTCCTAGCCAGAGATAGATAGGGGGTGCATTTTCAGGCAGCTGGTCTAAAGGTGCTGCCTGAAAATGCACCCCCCCAACTCCGCCTTTGAAGGTCCGATCATCACATGGTTTTCACTGTATAGAGGGGGGGTAAGGATGAGTTCACCAGGGTGAGTGTCATGTCTCTATGAGGTTCCTAGCCAGAGGGAGATGGGGGATGCATTCTCAGGCAGCTGGTCTAAAAGGTGCTGCCTGAAAATGCACACCCCCTAACTCCACCTCTGGAGGTCCGATCATCACATGGTTTTCACTGTACACAGGGGGGGCTATGATGAGTCACCAGGATGAGTTTCATGTCTCTATGAAGTTCCTAGCCAGAGATAGATAGGAGGTGCATTTTCAGGCAGCTGGAATCAACGTCTTGCCTGAAAATGCAAAATTTGTGAATGTTCAATTTGAAACTTCTTAAAACCAAATCAATGGTAGATATCAGATGCAATCATTTATTTATTCATCCATCCACCCATGAGCTTCTTAAAGTTAAAGAAAATGTCATATTTTTAAAATGCGAGTATTGGATCACGTCGAATGAAGCAGCAAACATTCGTTCTCCTTGATGTCTCTAAAAAAGTAAATATAGAGGCTTACTTTTGTGTATATATTCTTTATAGTAAGCTGTCAAGGTAGACAATACATTTTCGGGACAGCAAACATTGCAATATTAAATGGTTATTGTTTTCACCTTATCTGAAAAGTCTGAATGACGGCAAAATCATTAAGGCTCACTATTTTTAATCCATCCAAGAAAGGAAAACTTGGATTATTTCACTTTATTATGTACTTTTTAAGAGTCGATTCCAGTCACTTGAATGACGGCAAAATGATTAAAGGCTCACAATTTTGAATCCATCCACAAGAAAGGAAAACTTGGATTATTTCACCTTATGTACTTTTATTATGCCGAAAGAGGCGATTTCAGCCACTTGAATGACGGCGAAATCATTAAAGGCTCACAATTTTGAATCCATCCACAAGTAAGGAAAACTTGGATTATTTCACCTTGTTATGTACTTTAATATGCCGAAAGAGGCAATTTCCGAGCTGAGTTTAGATACTTTTCGAGACGAGTGACGCAAGCGAGCTATGCAAGCGCGCTCCCGCCAGGGGGTGCATTCTACGGCGGGGGTGCATATTTCGGCACAACACCGGTCCGCACCTGCTGCCATTTAACATATGTCTATTTATGTTTTCACTCGAGCCCTTCTCAGTGCTCGAAGATGATTCAATGTTTGGAACTTTTGTTTGCACGACTGCTTCATGTTTGTTTTGGTTGATGATAATTAAAGTCATCTTACCTGCTCTCAGCTCGTTCTGGTTCTTGCATCTTGGGGTAACTAAACAGCAGCCATGCGGTTCCGTGACACACACGAAGCATACAAGACTGTCAGGGGGGAAAAAAAGCAACAAGTTAAAAAGAACGAGATGTATTTCACACGCACACCTTTTGTTCGGGCTGTTTGTCCACACCAGAGAGACAAAGCATCACTTCATGTACAATAGGTGTCACTCTGCACAATTTACACATATCTCCTCTGAGAGAAACAATCTGTCTCGTTAGATATTGAATGATATCTAAATATCAAAACATCCCATTACTTGACTGTCTGGCACCAACCACTTAAAGAATACACAGCTTTCTATATGGGCTTAGACTAAAAGGTGCAATATAGCTTTTAATACTATTGTCATATCGTGATAATGCATGTTGATTACACATTTTATCGATGTTTTGCAAATTTGAACTTGACAAGCCAAAGGCTGCAAAGTAGCACCCTAGTGGCTAACGTCCCTCCTCAATGCAGCTTCCAAATTACTAATCCTTGGGTCCATGGTGGAAAATAGAGTGCGTTTCTTCTAAAAATTATCACTAGGGGACAAGGAAAAACTAAACATGTTACAATACACACAGTAGGAGGATTAAAAAAAACATTTTTTAACCGCTAAGTTATAGTCATAGAATGTAAACTAGGGTGGACAGGTCGACATCGACAGACAGTAAAGATACTATTGTTTAGTATCAGTATGTGCTCCATACATACAGTTCAGAAAGATATATTTTATTATCACAATTCCTGGACCCAGGAATTTAAGATTTGAATCAGAGCCAAAAATAGTTTTTGTTGATGTTTAGTTATTCTGCACTACTGTTTTATTTCAAAATGTGTGTATAATCAAAGAGAATAAGGAAATAATTTAAATATGGATATTGTTGCACCACCTGTGTTTTAGTCAGATTACAGTTATGATTAAACATAGAATAATTCACTGATCTTGAAAATTTCAAGTATCAGCATTGGTATGACCGATACTGCCCCTGTAACTACTATTGAATTGTTAAATTGTTACAACAAATGTAAAGTATGCAAACAACGGAAGAATAAGTGCCAATTACATTTTAACAGGAGTGTAGACAGAACAATGCTACCGTAGTAAATGTTCACAGGAAATACACCAGCCAGGTGGTAGCAGGGGTGTATATTGTAGCCCGGAAGAGTTATGGCTGCATGGGATTCTGGGTATTTGTTCTGTTAGGTTTATGTTGTTACGGTGCGGCTGTTCACCCAAAATGTGTTTGTCATTGTTGTTTGGTATGGGTTCACAGTGTGGCACATATTTGTAACAGTGTTAACGTTTTTTTTACGGCCACCCTTAGTGTGACCCGTGTAGCCGTTGATCAAATATGTCTTGCAATAACACACGTGCGTCTAACATAGCCAGATACAACATATAACTGAGCTTGCACGTTGTTAGTACAAGATGTAGGTGGTGCTAAAGACATTGCCATCATGGCATCCCCTGAATATTTTTGGTTGGGAGAAAATCGATGCCCTGAAATTCAGGGGTCTCCGGGGAAAATTGTGAGCATTCAAATTAAACTCAAGGTGTGGGCCGCTAAATAATGTTTCATTGTGGCCCGCGGGCTGCATGTTTGAGACCCGTGGTTTACAAGGTAGAATGTTACTTAAAATTGTCAGACATTTCATATTTCTGAAATATGTACTTTAAAAATGTTCATATTTCAATATATACAGTGTATTTAATAACAACCAAACAAGTGTTATTTTCAGTACCTCATTAGCTCAACCGATATATTGCACATATGTAGTCTTGACACAAATGGATTGTTGCATCATAGTTTAATTCCAATACTTCAGTCAATAAAGTACACAATTAAAACATAAGAAATATTACATTTTTCAGACAATTTATGCTTCAATAAAAAGGTCCACTACCGGATCATTACAATTGTACAGTAGAGGAAAAACAATGTTGGTTGTCACACTTACATCTCACCACCAGAGGGTATTGTTTCTTAAGTAGTAGAAATGTAAAATATTAAAGTGAGTGTGCTTTCTTTGTTTTATTTAAAATGTTTAGTATTTGTCTTCTATGCTTTACACCAGGGGTAGAGAACCTATGGCTCTAGAGCCAGATGTGGGTCTTTTGATGACTGCACCTGGCTCTCAGATAAATCTTAGCTGACTTTGCTTAACACGGTAAGTAATGAATAATTCCGCTGTTAATCACAGTGTCAAAAATAACGTTTTTGACACTGTTCCGGTTTCTACTGCGTCTGTTCAAGAAGTCGCATTAATGGTAAGACTTATTTTATTTATTGTTGGTTATTTATCAACAAAATCCAGAAACGCCGCCAGCTTCTCTGGGCTCGAGATCATCTAAGATGGACTGAAAAAGTGTTCTGTGGTCTGATGAGTCCACATTTCAAATCGTTTTAGGAAATATTCGACATCGCGTCATCCGTACCAAAGGGGAAGCGAACCATCCAGACCGTTATTGACGCAAGGTTCAAAAGCCAGCATCTGTGATGGTATGGGGGTGCATTAGTGCCCAAGGCATGGATAACTTACACATCTGTGAAGGCACCATTAATGGTGAAAGGTACATACAGGTTTTGGAACAACATATGCTGCCATCTAAGCGCTGTCTTTTTCATGGACTCCCCTGCTTATTTCAGCAAGACAATGCCAAGCCACATTCAGCACGTGTTACAACAGCGTAGCTTTGTAAAAAAAGAGTGCGGGTACTTTCCTGGCCTGCCTGCAGTCCAGACCTGTCTCCCATCGAAAATGTGTGGCACATTATGAAGCGTAAAATACGACAGCGGAGACCCCGGACTGTTGAACGACTGAAGCTCTACATAAAACAAGAATGGGAAAGAATTCCACTTTCAAAGCTTCAACAATTAGTTTCCTCAGTTCCCAAACGTTTATTGAGTGTTGTTAAAAGAAAAGGTGATGTAACACAGTGGTGAACATGCCCTTTCCCAACTACTTTGGCACGTGTTGCAGCTATGAAATTCTAAGTTAATTAATATTTTCAAAACAAAATAAAGTTTATGAGTTTGAAAATCAAATATCTTGTCTTTGTAGTGCACTCAATTGAATATGGGTTGAAAAGGATTTGCAAATCATTGTATTCTGTTTATATTTACATCCAACACAATTTCCCAACTCATATGGAAACGGGGTTTGTACTTCATTGACGCGTAATTATTTATTTACAGGCCTCCAGTTTGACACCCGTGCTCTCCTATGACTTTTTTTCTACTTGTAAAACACTTACAGTACGTGTGGTCTACATGACATGTAATAAAGGTTCTTTGGTCCAAATGTTGCATAGATTATCTTTTATAGACCATCTTCAAACCTCTTTCTAAATGTCTCTTTGGGATGCACCGTTTTGTGGGCGGGTCTTATTTACATGCCTCCAATTTGACAGCATCTTCTCCTCGTCATCAATGTTGTAGTTTATATGCTACTTTGTATTAGAAATGGCAACAGCGGAGGATGCATGTGCATGTACGAGCCAGTCTGCACCACAATGAGAGGAAAGAGAAAGACAAAGAATAGCTTATTGACTCCAGTGTCTGATCACAGTGGCAGAGCCGCAAAAAGCTCTTCGGGACGGCTCATTTGAAGGCAATATAAAGGCAGGCAAGATTGTTTTCTAAATATCTCCACAATACCTCTATGGTTTGAGTTTCCATTTTCAGGACTGATGCAGATCCCAAATACACAAAAACAGCTACCTATAGGTAAGAAAAGTGTGTTTTGCATGTACCGTATTTTTGGACTTTAAGGCACACTTAATAGCTTTCCATCCATTTTCTTCCGCTTATCCGAGGTCGGGTCACGGGGGCAACAGCCTAAGCAGAGAAACCCAGAGTTCCCTCTCCCCAGCCACCTCGTCTAGCTCTTCCCGGGGGATCCCGAGGCGTTCCCATGCCAGCCGGGAGACATAGTCTTCCCAATGTGTCCTGGGTCTTCCCTGTGGCCTCCTCATCCCACCCCCCGGATTGTAAATAATGTAAATAATGCAATGTACATACTATGATGATTAACTTGTGTGATGACTGTATTATGTTGATAGTATATATTTGTACCATGAATTGATTAACGTGGACCCCGACTTAAACAAGTTGAAAAACTTATTCGGGTGTTACCATTTAGTGGTCAATTGTACGGAATATGTACTGTACTGTGCAATCTACTAATAAAAGTATCAATCAATCAATCAATCAAGGAGCAGCGGCTTTACTTTGAGTAGCTTTCCATTTTTTCAAAAATCGACAGTGTACATCAGGTTCAATATGTATTAACTATGGTTGTGGAACATGGTGTAACCAGTAGATGGCAGTCACACATAAGCAAAACGTGTTGGATGCAAGTTGACGCCTGTTTAAAAAATGACACGAGCAAGTACCCGTAAGCAAGCAACACCAACACTTTGATGTTTCCTCGCGAATATAGAACATTACACGGAGCGCTCAAAATCCTGTCAAAATGTATTGCTACAACTTTGGTAAGCTAGAACGCCGCACTGCTTGATGGATTGTAAGCACATTATGGCCATCGTAGTCAGACATACTGTGCTCCAACATACGTGTATTATCATGGTGTCTGTATAAGGACCACAAAATGGCACCTATTAGGAGACTTTATCTTGCATTTTATTTTGACCTATTATGCAACACCGACTTTTCTTACATATTGGTTAATGCTGATGTATTTAGGATCTGCATAAGTCGAAAAAATGTGTGCGTGTTTGCCATTGTAGTCTATGTTGTAGTCCGTAGACTCGTTATTTTTCTTTATCCTCTTGTTGTGGGGCATTCATCCTCCACTGTTGCCATTTCTAATATAAAGTAGTGTATAGTTGTAACTTTCAGTGGTCACGCTATGGAAGTGTTAAAAACTACCGGTGCAACAAACAGTACGTGTCCATGCACTAAATTATTCAGATTTCTCAAGTAGTTCGGCTCTAAATAAGCCTCCTGCAACCCATGGAAACCCCTTAATCTGATCATGTTTGGTTTTGAAAAATCGGACTAACCAACCTGGATTATGCGGTTGTGAGTGTGCGCATCCTGAAGAAACGGTCAGAAAGCGGCTCGAAACTGGTCTGTAAAACAATTTATGCAAAATTTTGACCAAAAACACTAACCAGTACATGTTATGTAGACCACAAGGAAGAGTTTTAAATGTAGAGGAACAATTATAATATGACCCCTTTAATGTGCCTTATAATCCAGTGGGCTTTGTGTATGAAAATGGACCCGCTCATTAGCAGAGCGCCTTATAAACCAGTACGCCCTATGGCCCGAAAAATGCGGCAAGTAAAATTTTTGCCTACTCTACAGACCTTGGTTGTCGCTATGTGTGAGATTGTTTTTGATAGTATAATAACAACACATACCACATTGTTTCATTCAAGTGTAGAAATGATTATTGGAAGATGTTTGGGTGTTTTGATCGCTTCACACTACAGTAAAAAGTGTGAAAACCAGCCTGGTTTTCCCCGATGTAGAAAAACCTGCACAAAAAAATGATAAAGACACACTTGTAATCTTTCAGTTGCTTATCAGCCTGACATCTCAGGATTGTAATCAGCTGTCATGGTGAGAAATGTGATTAGAATGGCCTGTTTTACAGTGCAAGGTTGAGGAACTCCTTGCGTCTGATGGGGTCATCATTAAAGGCTCCCAACATGACGTTTGTCAGAGTACTTGCATTGTTCTTCTGCACACCCCTCATCACCATGCACATGTGACTGACAAACACAGAAAAAAGTACATTAGAATCAAAGTGTTTGTGCAAGAAAATTTGTCTGGGTGAAAAGGCTAATAAGGTACACAGCCTTGATGACCACCGCCACTCCGGTAGGGTCCAGCGCCTCAACGATTGCTGAAGCGATCTGCTTGGTTAGACGCTCCTGAACTGCACACAAACCAAAGAAATAGACCAAATGAAAATGTGATGGAAAAAAAAGAATTACCGTATTTTCCGCACTATAAGGCGCACCTAAAAACCTCAAATTTTCTCAAAAGCTGGCAGTGCGCCTTATATATGGACCAATATTGAGCAACAACAGGTCTCGCAACTATGGTAAGCCTCCACCGACTTCATTTTCCCCCGTAGAAGAAGAAGAGCGCTTCTCTTACGGTAAGCAGCCGCCAACTTTATTTTCCCCCGTAGAAGAAGAAGCGCACTTCTTTTTCTACGATAAGCAGCCGCCGACTTCCTTTTCCCTCGTAGAAGAAGAAGCACGCGGTGCATGCTGGGATGTACGACTGCGGGAGGCGTGCCGTTTCTGTGTGTTTATGTTAAGACCCCAAAATGGCTTCTATTAAGAGACACGCTTACGACGCAGACTTTAAACTCAAAGGCAATCAGTCACACATTAGAACACGGGAATAGATTAGCAGCGAGAGAATTTAACATTAACAGCAGCGACACTGACTCGTTTAATGACGACTTCGACGAAATGCCGTATTCGCCCAACTGTTTGATTCGAACACTGAAGAAGAAGAATTTGAGGGCTTCCTGGATGAGGAATAACTTAATAAAGTGAGCTTTACATGTTTATTTTGTTTGTTGTGTTGTGTGAAATTATCGTTTGAGCAACGTTGAGTTATTGATATATTATTGCTTTGCACTTTTTCGAGTGTTACTATATTGCAGGGGTAGGGAACCTATGGCTCGCGAGCCACATGTGGCTCTTTTGATGACTGCATCTGGCTCTCGGATAATTCTGAGCTGACATTGCTTAACATGAGAAGTAATGAATAATTCCACTTGTAATAAGTGTTAAAAATAATGTTCAAAACATAAAACATTCTCATGCATTTTTAGTCCATCCATCCGTTTACTACCGCACCTGTTCAAGAAGTTGCGTTAAGAAGTTATTTATTTATTATTGGTTAGTGTGGGGCTTCTTCAGACCACCAAGCACCGACATGAGAGCCCGTTTCAGGGTTACACTATTGTTTTATTTTTCAAAAAGTCTCTCAGTTGCTTTTCAGCAATTGTATTTTTCTCTTTCGTTCTCGCTCACGCTCTGGCTCCAGCCCCAACCCCGTCTCTCCTCCTGGCTGCTGCTTATAACAGAGCGATAGGTGATTAGATAACAAGGCTCAGGTGGGCCATCTACGCAGCTCTCGCTGATTTCGAGGCCGGTCCTGGCACACCCCAGTTCGCTGCAGGCCGGCGGGCCACGCCCCCTCCATAGTTAGCTTCAGAATAACAATGTTATTACAAAGAATTCGAGACCTATTATACTCTACAAATGTTGGTCTTCATTAAAAATGCACGTGTTTAGTTGTGTTCAGTGTTAAAACAAAATATTATATGGCTCTTACGGAAATACATTTTAAAATATTTGGCTTTTTGGCTCTCTCAGCCAAAAAGGTTTGTAATCTATTGATAAAGTTTGACTGACCTGACTGTTTTGTTGACATTCCATTTAGCACAGCTCCATCTAAAGGATGCATAACGTAACCCCAGCCTCTACTGTAGCATCTATTCTATGCGCCTTATAATGCAGTGGGCCTTATATGTGAACAGAGTTTTAAAATAGGCCATTCATTGAAGGTGCGCCTTGTAGTGCGGAAAATACGGTAATTGAAGTGGAAAATAGTCCTACCTTGAAGTCTCCTACTGTAGATTTCCACAATTCTGGAAAATATATTTTAAAAATAATGAAATAGGTGTGTGTGCATGTGTGTTTGTGAGTGAAAAATGTCCGACCTTGCTATTTTGCTCAGACCAACCACTTTCTTGTTTGGAAGATATGCTATGTGAACCTAAAAGTGAACAGAATTCATATTAACTACACTTCATTTTACAGTAAAAAAAAACAAACAGTCGGCTCAGATTGTACAGTGCTACTTCACAGTTGTTGTAGGATTCAGTTAAATACAAAACTATTCACAAAAAATGCCAGTTTTGCAAATTTCGTCATGGTCATATATTACAATACCACGCTTGGGTGACTTAGTCTCCGTGTTTTTTTATTGAGTATGACCGCAAAATTACTCACCAAAGTGCACGAGAGAGTTGCAAGTGAACTCGGGCACCAATTCACGTAAAATCCAACAGTGCCACATTGCGGTACCAGAGTTGCGTGTGATCTCACGGCCGGTTGCCGACTCAGCCAGTTCCATGCACTTTGACACTTGCCGATCACGCTAGCAGCACTGAGAGGAAACTCAGCCAAACTACGTCTAGGTAATGTTGCAATTTTCAATGCCAACAAAGTACTCGACTCAAAAAACGCCCCTAGTAAAGCTCCACGTTTCCACAAATGTGCTAGCTTGATGCCAATATACATTGCTTTTGCAATTGACATGCTACTGATTAGCATTAGCAAATTTAAATGGCGATTTTCTAAATTTGTTAATGAAAACCACAAATAAGATAAAGGTTACAATCAAACAGCCAGTGCGTAATAAGTACAATACTTAAAGTATAAACACTTTAGAGTGCAAAAAACCTCCAAAAACTATACACTACTGCCATCTAAAATCTTGGACTTGCAACTTAATGTCATGCTTGCAAATGATAATATGACGACAATAAAATAAGATATACTATACAAGTGGTTCTCAAATGGGGGTAAGCGTACGCCTGGGGGTACTTGACGGTATGTCAAGGGGAACGTGACATTTTAAAAATAACATTCTAAAAATAGCAACAATTTAAAAATCATTTGTAAATATATTTATTGAATAATACTTCAACAAAAAATGAATGTAAGTTAATAAACTGTGAAAAGAAATGCAACAATGCAATATTCAGTGTTGACAGCTCGATTTTTTGTGGACATGTTCCATAAATATTGATGTTAAAGATTTCTTTTTTGAGTGAAGAAATGTTTAGAATTAAGTTCATGTCATGAATCCAGATGGATCTCTATTACAATCCCCAAAGAGGTCCTTTTAAGTTTACTTCTATGAGTAGAAATCTTTATTTATAATAATTTTTCAACAAGTTTTTAGTTATTTTTACATCTTTTTTTCCAAATAGTTCAAGGAAGACCACTACAAATGAGCAATATTTTTCACTGTTATACAATTTAATAAATCAGAAACTGTTGACATTGTGCTGTATTTTACTTTATCTCTTTTTTTCAACCAAAAATGCTTAGCTCTGATTAAGGGGTACTTGAATTAAAAAAATGTTCACAGGGGGTACAACACTGAAAATAGGTTGAAAACCATTGCACTATACAATAATAACTGGACAGCAATTATCACAACACTTTTTTAAATGTTGCATTAAAAAAAAAAAATGTATCAAAAAAAAATATTCATTAACAAACAAAAGTACAATATATTGGTACTCTAGAGCAGGGACTTGGTATAGGATCAGTTCATGAGATGTGAACAATACCCATCCCTGATTTAAAGACTATTGAAATAAAACTTCTAGCATTGAATTGCTAAATGTGCGATGCTTGAATTACCTTGCCAAAGAAGGGAACCAGGTGATTTTCACATAGAGAGAACAAGTCAATGTCTTTGACAATCACCATCTCCTCATGGTTCTCATCAAAGATAGCATCATTCAAGATGTCTGCAAAAAAAGCAGGGTGAGTACTACGTTGTTCTACAATAGAGCAAACAATAGCGTAATTTATTATCCGATCTATCAAGACTGACAAAAGCAGCGTGAATACGGTAATGAGAGTGTCATTAATAAAGGATGAACTAACCCTGGGTGGTTTCTTTGTAGCCCTTGGTGAAAAACTGCATGGCTTTGGCAGCACGAAGTGGTGTTCTAAGAAGTCCCTCTCGGTTGATGTCCTCTCCGAGCTCCGCCAGTATTGTGCTGTAGGCTTTTTCTATGTGAGACACTTTGGTTTCATCTGCGGTCTTGTTGGGTTCCTTCTCTTCCTTGCACAAACTGTTGTGTTTAGACTCAGCACACTTCTTTAGATTCTCTGAAACAACTCCTTTCATCTCCATTCTGACTGAGATGACTCAAAGATGTTGTGGCGAGCAATGAGACGGCCCCAGTGGTTTTCTGTTGGCACAGTGGTTTGAGAAAGGACGTCCCCTTTGGGTTGCAAAAGACTAAACATGAGTCTTTAGGCTAAGACGTGATGGAAGTCTGGGGACAGCCGTAAAAGGCCAAATTTGCAATAAATTGAAAAACCCTAAAGATTTTTTACGGAGGAAAAGTAAAATAGGTCAGCAAAGCAGTAGGATTCTTTCGAGAAAGTTATGAATTTACACACAAAGGAGCAAGACAATACGCGGAAAACCAGTGTCCAAATTGGAATCACCATGCTCAAATCTCCTATCTACAAAGCAGCATTTGACACATCCTGTGATACCAGTTTGGATGTCTCATGCTCTGAATCACTGATCAGCGTTCGTGAGAAGATATTTAATCTGTTCTTCTGAGGGCTTTTTATCAAAAAGCAAAGTCAAAGCTAAGAGTAATTATCACAAATGAAAAAGTTAAAATCCTTAACCACATAGGAGTAGGAATGTATACAGGAGTATCTTTATTTTTTGGTACTGGTTCCTAATTGGGTCGGTTAAAATTCGGAACTAATGATATGGCTATATGACCGTTGTAATTATCCCATACGCGTGCTGTCACAACTATTTATGTGACGCTGCAAAGCAGAAAAAGACACGGCGGAACAGCCAATCGGAGTATACCTTTTCTTGCCCCACTTCTGGTTACAAGGTAAGCGGAAGCAAACAAAATCATAGATTTACGCATCATTGGAATCTCCGACAGAATCAAAGTTTGCTAAAAACAGAATCTAAATGCGGAAATTCGCTGAAATTGCCGTAATGTGACTGAGATGCTGTCATTGAGAGGAAAAGGGTAAGTCATGTTTCCCATGCACTTGACAAACACTCAGCCCGCCAGCCAGCGGGCCAGCCTTCTGGCCGGGAGCCCTGCACCCTTTTCGGGCCATCTCTGTGCCTGAACCCTTGACGCACGACCACCACAAACTACGAAACTAACTCCAAAATACAGAGCCGAACAGTTCCCAAATGAATTCTATGTGTTTTTTTAGCAAATTTAATGATTAATTGTCGTTTAAAAGCTTAGTGAAAAATGTAGTGCTATTACTGCCAAAGCTAGGAAGTTGTGGATGTAACCAGCGATCTTTATCGGTAAGTTAATATTAAGCTTCTAATACTATGACTGCAGATTTTTTTTTAAAGACTGGTCCTATAAAGTGATGAAGGAGCTTTGAAGGAGTATTTGAAAAGGAACTTGGGAAGGCAGGCCATCCATCCATCCATCCATTTCTACCGCTTGGGAAGGCAGGCCATCCATCTATCCATTTTTTTAACACATATTCCTCACCTCATCGCAGGGCCTCACAGATAGACAGACAACATTCACACTCACATTCACACACTAGGGCACATTTAGTGTTGCCAATCAACCTATCACCAGGTGCATGTTTTTGGCCATTAAGTATTAATTAAATATAAAACATTGCAACACATGCCAATACGACCGGTTTAGTTTACTAATTTGCAATTTTAAATTTCCCGCGGAGTTTATTGTTGAAAACGTCGCGGAATGATGACGCATGCGCGTGACGTCACGGACTGTAAGGAAATATTAGCGCTGCACCACTCGCGGCTAAAAGTAGTCTGCTTTAACCGCATATTTACACAGTATTTTGCACATCTGTGTTGCTGAAACTTTTGCAATTTGTTCAATTAATAATGGAGAAGTCAAAGTAGAAAGATGGAGTTAGGAAGCTTTACCCTTTAGCCACACAAACACACGGTGATTCCTTGTTTAAAATTCCCGGAGGTGAAGCTTTACTATGGATCAGAGCGCGGTCAAGCAAACATGGATCCCGACCAAATGTCAACCAGCAGGTTTCGGTGAGAAAATTGTGGTAAAAAGTCGCCTCTTACTGGAGATCAGCTGAGCTTGCACCGTCCATACAGCTGCCGTCGACTTCCCTCAGACACTGGCCTCAAGACACCCGTGGACACACCCCTCCAACAATCAGGTACTATTAAACTCACAAAAAAAAAAACCCAATAGCAACACAGTAGAAAGATAAGGGATTTCCCAGAATTATCCTAGTAAAATTATCTCAAAACATATGAATCCGTCCCAATGCAATCGCCTTTTTTTTTTTTTTTAAACTTGATTTTTTTTTTTTTCTAGTCATTTGCTATCAATATCCTCAAACACAAATCTTTTATACTCGCTCAAATTAATGGGGAAATTGTCGTTTTCTCAGTCCGAATAGCTCTTGCTGCTGGAGGCTCCCATGAAAAACAATGTGAGGATGTGAGGAGCCCTGACACTTGTGACGTCATCGTCTGCGACTTCCGGTAAAGGCAAGGCATTTTTATCAGCACCAAAAGTTGCGAACTTTATTGTCGATGTTCTCTACTAAATCCTTTCAGCAAAAATATGGCAATATCGCGAAATTATCAAGTATGACACATAGAATGGACCTGGTATCCCCGTTTGAATAAGAAAATCTCATTTCAGTAGGCCTTTAAGTAGACAACGAAAATAATAGACAAAGAAATACATACAACCATGTTATGTAATAACTACAAAATCATTCATATTAACTCAGCACGCAGTTGTGAAAAAGGTTACATTACATTGTGACCTTTTACAAGACAAAAAAGTCCAATAATGTAAGCATTTTAATGCAATTAACCAAAACGACACAATGTAACTTGCTTGCTTTAACTGAGGTAGTCAGACAAGTTAAGTAGACAACCAAAATAATGGAGCAAAAAATACATCAAACCATGTTGTACAAAAACTCAAAATCATTCACATTAACTCAGCTCTGTTGTGCAAAATGTTACAAATTACATATGACTTTCACAGGGCAAACAAGTCCAAAAAGTGCAAATTAATTTCCTTTTTGCATACTTAGCAGCAGGCTACACGTAGATTTGGTCCACGTTTTATTTGTCATTTTACATCCAATGTTCATTAAAACGATAACCTCCTGGCATGATGGACCAATGCGCCACTGTCCGGCTCTGGCATGACAACCTAATGTAAGGGCTCGTGCAAAGCCAACAGATCAAGCATGTAGCTTTAATTTTCAAGCAAACTTTTTTTTTTTTTTTCATTTCATAATTAGCCTATTGAGTCAGACTGCCCAAAATATGATGAAAAGTTCCAAGCATTTACAAGCACTTCACCCAAATTTCAAGCATTTTTCAAACCTTCAAAACATTAAAGTCCAAGCATTTTCAAGGGTTTTAAGCACCCGTGCGAACTCTGAGCATGATACATTAAACCTGGCATATTTCAGATGTTCATGCACTAATTCTAAATTAGTTTAGAATTTAGATTGTGAGCTGCTGTAGAATATATTTGTTTGTTTCTGAATGGTACTCCATTTAGACTGGAGCACACAAGTAAAGCCACATCTTCCACTGAAATCTAATTCCTTCTTTGGCTGTTCTTAAACTGAATAAGACTATTGAAAGACATTAGTAAAAAAAATGCATTACAAAAGTATGAAACCTGAACAAATGTAATGTTTGACATGGTGGGATTGTGACATTGTGCCAACTGGACCTGAATGAAAGTTACCTTTCAACTACAACTAGGCATACAATGTTTTAGTTGTTAAAAGTGTGTCTGTCCTGACAAGTCAAAATGTTTTTACTTTAGTTTTGTAAAAGCCAAAAGCATTTCACAGGTGCAGCTGACAAATATGACATTTTACTCAAAGCACTCAAATCTACACAATGAGATGGAACTGTCATAATATGGCAAGTTAAAAAATCACCTGATCAATAGAAAATGATAATGTCCACTTTTTATATCTGATATCATTTTTAGTATAAAATATTTATTGCCCCTTGTTGACAAACAGTATATTAATATAATATTATAAGTGAGCTTACAGTAAAAAGGGATCTAGATGGCACCATTTGTCGCATGAAACGTGACAAATTTGGGGCATACACTATCCACTTTAGCTGCAGGGTGGTACTAGAGTGTTGAATATCTGGCTTTTTTTAAAATATTCTCTCCATTTGATTTTAATGAATGAAATAAAGGGAAATAAAGAAAAAACTATATCTTGATGTCTGATTAAATCACCCTATTCCTCTCATGCGAGATCCACCAAAAAAGTATTAAACACATGTAAACTTGATAGCACACGCACCGCTGATCTACTTAACTTGTGCGCAGAGGATTGCGTCTTGAACAAAATAAGGAGCGCAATCCATTTAGTGAATATGCAGAATATATGCTGATTTTCAGAACGTGGTTAGGGTCTTGCATAGCAGCTCCCGCCATTAGTTTGTGAATGTGTGTGTGAATGGGTGAATGTGGAAATATCGTCAAAGCGCTTTGAGTACCTTGAAGGTAGAAAAGTACTATACAAGTATATTTACCATATATTTAATAATACATCTACTAAATAAAAATCGTCTTTCAATATGTATTTTCTTGCGTTTGGATCATTCCAGACCAGGGGTTGGCATTTTTTTTTTCTTTGCATCAAAATAGCTATTTGAGCTCTTTTCCACTTAGAGCCATGAAACCTGATTTGATCATTATATTGAAGTTAATGCTACGCATACAGTTTCCTCTAAGGCAGGGGTGTCCAAAGTGCGGCCCGGGGGCCATTTGCGGCCCACAGGTAATTTTTTAACGGCCCCACGGCACATTTTAAAAATACTATTTAAAAAAATTAAAAACATAAAAAGGGGTATAAAAGAACAAACAGGTTAAATATAACAAGAACATGTTGCAATGTTTACTCTACAGCAGGCTGTTTTTCTTTAAAAAAAAAAAAAAAAAAAAAAGTGAATCAAAATCAATTATGAATTATTGACCAATTCAAGGCTCCAATTACATCACATTAAATATTCCACTTTGAGATATTTTTTGGGGCAAATGTTGGATATTTTGTGTTTGCCATATAAAAAACTGAGCTGTTTTTTTTTAAGAATGGCCTAAAACAAACAAACAAAAAACATAAACAAAAAAAACAACTTATAATTGACGGATAGATCTGAAGTTGATCTCGAGACCATTATGTTAAAAGTAAACAGTAAAAAAAAAATTATACCGGTAATTTATTTTATAACACTTTAATGAGTAGGACCCTTTTGGATCAGTGTGTTTTGTTTTTAAGTGTCATTGCACACAAAAATAATAGTGAATTAAAATCAATGGTCTTATGAGTTGTTGACCTTTTTCCGGCTCCAATTATTATATAATCTCAAACATTCTACTTAAAAATTTTATTGGGTGAAAATATTGCATATTTTGTGTTTTTTTCAATAAAAAAAACATGGTTTTCTTTGACAAAAAGAGCATACAACTTAAATCTTTAAAAACGTCATATTGACAGATAGACCTACTGTTGATCTAGAGATTTAAAACTTGAATAATAATAAAAATAATAATACTGAATAATGACACATTTTTAACATTTTATTTTTACCAAAACCCTTTGGGGTCCCTGGGATCAAGCCTGAGTTGAGGCCTAAATGTATATTTTTTATACATATATTTTATTTGTTTTTAAAATAAATGGCCCCTGCTTGCTTTGATTATTCAGTGTGCGGCCCTCAGTGGAAAAAGTTTGGACACCCCTGCTTTAAGGTATTGTAAAGTTACGTTACTGTCTCCCCCCTTATTTTGCATCTTATTTTGTTCCTGGTTTCTTTTATTAGTTCCTCCCTATAGTTTATTGGGGTAATGACCCACACTTCAAAACATGACAATCAGTCAAGGTGCAACTTTGCTGGATTTTTGTTTTATGACCGGTTGTCATAAAATCCTCTATCACCAGTGTTGAGCAAATTCATTTGAAAAATAGTAGTTAATAATGGTTCATACAGTGATTGAATGAGCTTTGGTGTCTACATCTCTCCTTGTCCACAAACAGGGTATAGTGTGATTACTGTATATGATTATTACTTCATTGATTTGCTGTCAAATAATCCCCTGTAGTAGTTAAAGTTGTGTATGTGTTATTAACACCATTATTATGTAACAGCATTATTCCTAACAGTCAGTGGTGTAGCGCAGTAATTCTCAAATGGGGGTTAGCATACCCCTGGGGGTACTTGAAGGTATGCCAAGGAGTACGTGAGATTTTTTTTTTTAAATATTCTAAAAATAGCAACAATTAAAAAATCCTTTATAAATATATTTATTGAATAATACCTGTCAAAATATGAATGTAAGTATATAAACTGTGAAAAGAAATACAAAAATGCAATATATTCAGTGTTGACAGCTAGATTTTTTGTGGACATGTTCTATAAATATTGATGTTAAAGATTTATTTTTTTGTGAAAAAATGTTTAGAATTAGTTAACGAATCCAGATGGATCTCTATTACAATCCTTAAAGAGGGCACTTTAAAGGCCTACTGAAATTAGATTTTCTTATTTAAACGGGGATAGCAGGTCCGTTTTATGTGTCATACTTGATAATTTCGCGATATTGCCATATTTTTGCTGAAAGGATTTAATAGCGAACATCCACGATGAAGTTCGCAATTTTAGGTGCTAAGAGAAAAGCCCTGCCTCTACCGGAAGTGGCAGATGATGACGTCACATGCTGATGGCTCCTCACATATTCACATTGTTTTTAATGGGAGCTTCCAACAAAAAGAGCTATTCGGACCGAGAAAACGACAATTTCCCCATTAATTTGAGCGAGGATGAAAGATTTGTGTTTGAAGATATTGATAGCGACGGACTAGAAAAAAAAAAAAAAAGACGGATTCATATGTTTTTAGAGACATTTACTAGGAGAATTCTGGGAAATCCCTTATCTTTCTATTGTGTTGCTAGTGTTTTAGGAAGTTTAACAGTACCTGATAGTCGGAAGTGTACGTCCACGGCCGACCGGGTGTTGATGCGCAGTGTCTCAGGGAAGTCGATGGCAGCTATACGGGAGACACAAGCTCAGCGGTAAGTGGCGACTTTTTAACCACGATTTTCTCACCGAAACCTGCTGGTTGACAAGTGGTCGCGATCCATGTCCGCTGTGATCCATAGGAAAGTTTCACCTCTGTGAATTTTAAACAAGGAATCACCGTGTGTTTGTGTGGCTAATGGTTAAAGCTTCCCAACTCCATCGTACTACTTTGACTTCTCCAATATTAATTGAAGAAATTGCAAAAGATTCAGCAACACAGATGTCCAAAATACTGTGTAATTATGCCGTTAAAGCAGACGACATTTAGCCTGTGTGTGTGCGCAGCGCTCATATTCATAACAGCCCGTGACGACACGCGCACACATCATTACGTGACGTTTTCAAGAAAAAAGTCCTGGGAAATTTTAAATTGCAATTTAGTAAACTAAAAAGGCCGTATTGGCATGTGTTGCAATGTTAATATTTTATCATTGATATATAAACTATCAGACTGCGTGGCCGGTAGTAGTGGGTTTCAGTAGGCCTTTAAGTTGATGATTACTTCTATGTGTAGAAATCTCTATTTATAATTGAATCACTTGTTCATTTTTCAACAAGATTTTAGTTATTATTATATCTTTTTTTTTCCAAATAGTTCAAGAAAGACCACTACAAATGAGCTATATTTTGCACTGTTATAAAATTTAATAAAGCAGAAACTGATGACATAGTGCTGTATTTTACTTCTTTATCTCTTTTTTTCAACCAAAAATACTTTGCTCTGATTAGGAGGTACTTGAATTAAAAAAATCTTCACAGAGGGTACATCACTGAAAAAAGGTTGAGAACAACTGGTGTAGCGTACGACTAAAAAAGGTCTAAACATGCATAGTAGCGCCGCGGCTGAGGCTGTTATTGGTTGGCTTTTAGTACTTTTCCTGTGTGGATGCAATTCAATCATGAGGCATTCTGCCCACCTTTGATAAAATGCCTTCTTTTTTGCAATTAAAGTTGTGTCACACACCACCAGTTCCAAAAACACTCAATCCCAGTCTAGCTATCATTGTTTATTAGCAACAAAGGAAGCTAACAAGCTAAGTCCTGACAATTTAAATGTCAATATTTCTCTCCAGAAAACATTGCAACTACAACTAAATGGCTGATGCGGAACTTTGGAAGACACATTAAGAGGCCTCAAGGGACAGCTTAGTGACACAGAAGAAGCCACAACAGAGGGATAAAAGAGCCAGAGGTTGCAGACCCCTGTCCTAGATGCATGAATGTGCTGCTGCTCTGAAGGTGCACTGCATGTAGAGCAGGCAGTCAGCGGACTAAAAATTATGTTGGTTGTCTATAAATTGCGATTTTGTATTGTAAAAAATGTGTTCCAGATTATACAGTAAATGTGTGCGGTTAGTTCAACAACATCGCACACAGGTTTCAGAGCACGATAACATGAAGGTAGAGGGCACAAAATGCCAGTAGTACATGCAAAAACTTCATTTAAATAAGGCGGTTTGCACCGCTTTTTAATTGCAGTCTTAGTGAATCACACACAACCAGAGGTGGGTAGTAACGCGCTACATTTACTCCGTTACATTTACTTGAGTAACTTTTGGGATAAATCGTACTTCTACGAGTAGTTTTTATGCAACATACTTTTACTTTTACTTGAGTATATTTATAGAGAAGAAACGCTTTTACTCCGTTCCATTTATCTACATTAAGCTCGCTACTCGCTACTTTTTTTTATCGATCTATTAATGTTTGTTTTGGTTAATGACAGACCTTCAAAGTAGGATCTACGCATGCCTGCGTTTCACCAATAAAATGCAGTCACTGGTGACGTTGGACCAATCAAACAAAACCAGGCGGTCACGTGACCGTCACACGTCGAATCCGACCTAAAAAGGTTGAAAAACTTATTCGGGTGATACCATTTAGTGGTCAATTGTACGGAATATGTACTGTATTGTGCAATATAATAATAAAAGTTTCAATCAATCAATCAAAAGTGTAAAGGAAAAAAGACAATTTTTATTTCAACCGTACTTCCGGTCAAAAGCCTAAAGACTGATCGCACAGTTCCTGTCTTCACAATAAAAGCGCCGCTCCATCGCGCCTGAGCTAACAAAATAAGAGTCTCCGAAAGCCAGCGCAAACAAGCTAGCAAGCTACGGAGTTTGCCGCCAATGTATTTCTTGCAAAGTGTATAAAAACGAATATGGAAGCTGGACAAATAAGATGCCAAAAACCAACGACTTTCATGTGGTATTAGACAGAAAAGAGGAACTTTTTTTCTCCTCCATTTGAAAACCTGGACGTCTTGATTCCAATCAATGCGAGTCATCAGAATCAGGTAACACACCAACTTATATTCTTGTCTTCGTGAAAGATAGGAATTTATATGTTAAACATGCATGTATATTCATTAAAACACCTTCAACATGTGAACAAAAACGGCAAAATAAATAAATGTAAATTATATACTGTATATATAAATGTATATATATATATATATATATATATATATGTATATGTGTATGTATGATATGTGTGTGTATACATGATATGTGTGTGTATGTATATATGAGGTAGATCACCTCAACTTGGTCATTTACTAAGTAATTGATAATGTTGAACAACTTATTGGGGTGTTACCATTTAGTGGTCAATTGTACAGAATATGTACTGTACTGTGCAATCTACTAATACATGTTTCAATCAATCAATCAATCAAATCAATGATAGCCTACTGAGACTATGGTGCTGTTAAGTTATTGTGGCTCAATGTGCCATTTTTTTTGTTTTATTTTAATGTACTATTATTTAATATATATTATTGATTTAGTTGCTTAAGAGATATTCCTGGCTCTGAATTTGCTCATTGCTATTTTTATGTTTTTGTGCATTATTTGTTGCCGTAATCAGGTTACTCATCAGTTACTCGGTACTTGAGTAGATTTTTCACAACATACTTTTTACTTTTACTCAAGTAAATATTTGGGTGACTACTCTTTACTTTTACTTGAGTAATAAATCTCTAAAGTAACAGTACTCTTACTTGAGTACAATTTCTGGCTACTCTACCCAACTCTGCACACAACACACCCGCTAAGAGTACACGCAATTTTATAGTTTGCACATGCCGTTTGGAGCCTGATATTTGGATCTTAGTGGATCAGACCCTAAAGAGATGCTTTGTAAAACGTCATGGGACAAGAGCAGAAACATGAATAATTGCATAAGTCCAAGTGTGTCTGTGACTCGCAATCTGACAACTCAACTTCTTTGTATTAAATCACAGGAGCAGCTAAATGCTGTTTCATGGCATTTTCATGCTGGAATTAGGAAATCGATTTTTCTATTCTCATTGAGTTCAGCTGAGTAGAACGTTTAAATTTGGAAATGAAAAAAAAAAATCTAAATTTAAGATTTCAGTCATGTTGTAGCCTGTGACTCAGGTTTGTTCTATAAAAACCAAGGAGGCTATTTAGAAACCCCAAAGCCAACAGCAAATCTTGTGTGCTGGAACGTCTTTGACTGAAAAGTACCGAGACTCAGAATGGATATAAAGTTGTTTCAGAGTCTCAAAGTTAAAGTTAAAAAGTTAAAGTACCAATGATTGTCTCACACACAGTAGGTGTGGCAAATTATTCTCTGCATTTGACCCATCACCCTTGATTACCCCCCGGGAGGTGAGGGGAGCAGTGGGCAGCAGCAGTGGCCACGCCGGGAAATCATTTTTGGTGATTTAACCCCCAATTCCAACCCTAGATGCTGAGTGCCAAGCAAGTAAATGCTTAGCATGGATCATCTAATGACCATATTGCTCAATGCAATCCATGAATAGAAAATGTATTTAACATTTTTTAAAATCGGGACAAGGGATGGGTACCGAATCTTGTACTTCTCTGACACCGATTGAATCTCATCGGACCTATCGGGCACTGATTCACATAAAATCTTACGGTGCCATGTTTTGGTAGATGGGTTGCGCGTGACGTCAGGCATGATTGCTGACTCACGACTTTTAGCAATTTGGCCCTTGCCGATCACTCCAGCGGCATTGAAAGCGGCCAAACTATCAACAGGTAAGGTAGCAATTTCCAATGCCAACAAAGAAACGGTCTTAAAAAATGCACCAACATAAGTTCAGTAAAGCTCACTTTTTTCAAAACTGCGCGAGCTTAAAGGGGAACATTATCACCAGACCTATGTAAGCGTCAATATATAACTTGATGGTGCAGAAAAAAAGACTATATATTTTTTAACCAATTTCCGAACTCAAAATGGGTGAATTTTGGCTAATTAAACGCCTTTCTGTTTATTGCTCTGGTGGCGATAACGTCAGAACGTGACGTCATCGAGGTAATACAGCCGCCATTTTCATTTTCTACACATTACACACACGAGTCTGAGCTCTGTTATTTTCCGTTTTTTCGACTATTTTTTGGAACCTTGGAGACATCATGCCTCGTCGGTGTGTTGTCGGAGGGTGTAACAACACTAACAGGGACGGGTTCAAGTTGCACCGAAGATGCGAAAGTGTCTGCCGCCAGACCCCCATTGAATGTGCTGTAGTGTTTTCACATTTGACCGGTGATGACAGACATGACACAGAGATGTATGGATAACCTGCAGATGCATTTGCAACGATAAAGTCAACAAAATCACAAAGGTGAGTTTTGTTGTTGGCTTATGTGCTCATCAAACATATTTGGTTGTGGCGTGACTGCCAGCTAATTGATGCTAACATGCTACGCTAATCGATGCTAACATGCTACGCTAATCGATGCTAACATGCTATTTACCGGCGATGACAGACATGGCACAGAGATGTATGGATAACCTGCAGATGCATTTGCAATGATAGTCAACGAAATCACAAAGGTGAGTTTTGTTGATGTTGACTTATGTGCTAATCAGACATATTTGGTCGCGGCGTGACTGCCAGCTAATCAAAGCTAACATGCTATTTACCGGCGGTGCTAAAGCAGACATGGCACAGAGACGTATGGATAACCTGCAGATGCATTTGCAACTATATTACGTTTCCTTCCACCCACATTTAATGCGAAAAAAACACTTACCAATCGACGGATTTAAGTTGCTCCATTATCACAAAATGCGAAAGTCCTGATCGTTTGGTCCGCACATTTTACCGGCGATGCTAACGCAGCTATTCGGCCATGCTATGGCTATGAATAGCGTCAATAGCTATTTGCTCAATAGCTTCAGTTTCTTCTTCAATACTTTCATACTCCAACCATCTGTTTCAATACATGCGTAATCTGTTGAATCGCTTAAAACGCTGAAATCCGAGTCTGAATCCGAGCTAATGTCACTATATCTTGCTGTGGTATTCCCATTGGCAGCACTGTATGACGTCACAGGAAAATGAATAGTGGTTTCGAAGATAGCGAAAGGCACTTTAAAGCTTTATTTAGGGATATTCCGGGACAGGTAAAATTTTGAAAAAAACTTCAAAAAAATACAACAAGTCACTGGGAACTGATTTTTATTGTTTTTAACCCTTTTGAAATTGTGATAATGTTCCCCTTTAATGCTAATATACATTGGTTTAGCTACTGACATGCTACTCATTAGCATTAGCGATTTTGGGGGAAGGGCGTGGCGAAGTTGGGAGAGTGGCCGTGCCAGCAATCTAAGAGTTATTGGTTCAATCCCCACCTTCTACCATCCTAGTCACGTCCGTTGTGTCCTTGAGCAAGACACTTCACCCTTGCTCTTGATGAGTCCTGGTTAGCGCCCTGCATGGCAGCTCCCGCCATCAGTGTGTGAATGTGTGTGTGTGAATGGGTAAATGTGGAAATAGTGTCAAAGCGCTTTGAGTTCCTTAAAAAAAAAAAGATAAAAGCGCCCTACAAGTCCAACCGATTAGCGATTTTACATGGCGATATTAACCAAATTTCTTAATGAAAACTACACTAAGATGCACATTACAAACAGCTGCTTAAAAGTAAGTACAATACTTACAGTATTAACACTTTTAAGGGCGCAAAACCCCCACAAACGATACACCACTGCCATCTAACATCTTGGATTTGCAACTGTAAATGTAAATGTCCTACTTGCGAATGAGACTGAGAAAGTGATAATAAACAAGATAACTATAAAGCAGTTACAATCAGCGGTTATTTTTTTTTTAAATGATGGAATGAAAAAAAAATATTTTATTAGTAAAAAAATATTTAACAACACACACAACAGTACCAAAAATTTGTAACGTCAGTATTGATTCCCAGGGACAGAGAATTGGTAACATATTAGTTCAAATGTGAATAGTACCCATCACTTGTCGGGATCATTGAGCCCTTAAAAAGTGCAACCCAAGCTGACCAATACTACAACCAAGAAATAAAGAGAGACAGGTGGAAGACCAAACAGCAGATTTGGAGAAAAATGTATGGCTATGAGACAACACGCCACACAAGTAAAACCTTAAACAAAAAATAGAAGCGCTTACAGTACCATCGATTAAACAATAAAACTGTGTTCCATTTTTTCAATATAATTTTAGGATTGTTGACGTCTACAGCAGAAGGCTAAAAGGTAAGAAAAAAACACTTTGTTTCCCAAATTCCTATGCATAAAATACAGTTGTATCTCAGTGTTTATAGTCCCCGGAATTTTCTGCAAAAATTGTAATAAAATATCTCATTTTCATACACTCTCTTGATTTTAGTATGAGTAAACATGTGGTGATAAGTCTGTACCTTTTTTTATTATTGTTTTTTTTTTTTTTACTGAGTACAGCTACAAAATGTCTGACCATAGAGCCAAATAAAGTTGTAGCATACCGTAAGAGTCCAATCAAAGTCAAGAGCCTTAGAGTCAATGTTTCCAGAGTGTAACTGAATGCACCGCACTGCTACAGTAAGTCTACCCAAACATTCACCCATCCATTTTCTACCGCTTGTCCCGTTCGGATTTGCTGGAGCCTATATCAGTTGCATTCGGGCGGAAGGCGAAGTACACTCTGGACAAGTCGCCATCTCATCACAGGGCCAACACAGAGAGACAGACAACATTTGCACACTAGGGCCAATTTAGTGTTGCCAATCAACCTATCCCCAGGTGCATGTTTTTGACAATAATATGATGCTTATTGGCTGTATTTTGTAGTTTTGTTAGAGAAATAGGGTGAGAAAGACTGTTGAAAATGAACAAGTCGTAGAAAAGTAAAAAGGTGGCGTTCGTGGGGTTCTTAACGCCCTTGCCACTCATCGCCGGGATGTTAAATGCTTTTTTTATGCATTTCAAAGATCAATTATATACATTTTGCATCATTTTCTGCATGTACAACAATTCTGTATAAGAAGTGTTTTGCATCAAAACGTTTGGGTGCCCAAATTGTATTCATTGAATATACGTTTCATTATCACAGGACCCTTTGGAAGGGATTACTAACGACAAACCAAGTTACTCCTCTGTATTTGAAATATGACATTAAAAGGAGGTATTCACTTCATAGTTCAGGAGCGTCAAACAAAACAGATTGCTTCAGCCATCCATAATGCACTGGACCCTGCTGGTGTGGCCGAGGTCATCGAAGCTGTGTGAGTGAAATTATTCGCCATGATTACCACTTAAATTGCGTGAATAGTTTCAGGAATGTCATTAAAAGTGCCAATATTCAATTATTTCAGTCACATGTGCATGGTGATGAGGTGTACAGAAGAAAAGCACACAAACTGTGTCAAGTATCATGCTGGGGGTATTTTATGATGATACCAAGACTACGACAGAATTCCTCGCATTTGCAATGAACAAATGATTTTTTCCCTTTTTGGTGGATGTCAGCAGATGATACGCTGAAGTACCTGAATTAAACAGTGCATGCAGATTTTAATCAACATACTTCTGCTAGATTTATTAGAAAAACTAGTTATCTTTCATGAGAATGGTGGGGACATGTGGGGCTAAAAATTGACTTTTGAAAATATTTTTGTTATTGGCATGTATAAAAATGTTCTATATTATGTAAATTGTTAGAAATAAAGATATCAATTTATTGTCTTATCTTTGGTCAACATGTACTGTCCCACAAAAGTCTCAAAATAACAAACATAATATCAAATTTTTTTTGGGACGTATAACTATACAGTGGCACCTTGATTTACTGTTTCTAGAACATTGTTTGTAAACCGAAACGTTTGGATAGAAAAGTGGAGTTCCCTGTAAAAACAATATAAACATAAATAATTGGGTCAAACCTCATCCAAATCCATATTTTTGTAAAAAAAATTTGAAGACACGATTATTTATGCACGCACACACACACACACACACACACACACACACACACACACACACACACACACACACACACACACACACACACACACACACACGCACACACACACACACACACACACACACACACAAAATTGAAGGACCTACAAAAAAATGTCAATATGTGCTTTATTTTTAACAGAAAATCTTACAATACATAAAACATATGTTTCCTATCGCACTTAAAGAACAATTTTAGACGGTTAAACTATAAAAGGCATTACAGCACTCAGAACAATTTAGAAATGTCCGTATTACACATTCAAGGATTAAGTTAGAACAGTATAAAAAGCTGTATTGACATTATGATTAATGCTTCATGATTTATAGTTGCCACTCCTGGTCTGTGGTTTATAAAAACACAATTATTAGTAAATACTTAAAACAAAACTATGGATAGAAGTACTCAGATAAGCAATGTACGTAGCAGCCCCACCCACCCCCAAAGCTCATGGTTTTTCAGCAATTGAACGTGCAAAAAGTAGCAAAAAAAAAGAAAAACCTTTTGAAGGCCTACTGAAATTAGATTTTCTTATTTGAACGGGGATAGCAGGTCCATTCTATGTGTCATACTTGATCATTTCGCGATATTGCCATATTTTTGCTGAAAGGATTTAGTAGAGAACATCGACAATAAAGTTCGCAACTTTTGGTCGCTAATAAAAAAAGCCTTGCCTATACCGGAAGTAGCAGACGATGTGTGCGTGATGTCACGGGTTGTAGAGCTCCTCACATCCTCACATTGTTTACAATCATAGCCAGCAGCAGCTAGAGCTATTCGGACCGAGAAAGCGACAATTTGCCCATTAATTTGAGCGAGGATGAAAGATTCGTGGATGAGGAAATTTAGAGTGAAAGACTAGAAAGAAAAGAAAGGCGATTGCAGTGGGCGCGATTCAGATGTTATTAGACACATTTACCAGGATACTTCTGGAAAATCCCTTATCTGCCTATTGTATTGCTAGTGTTTTAGTGAGATTAAATAGTACCTGAAAGTCGGAGGGGTGTGGCCACGGGTGTGTTGACACCAGAGTCTCTGAGAGAAGTCATGGCAGCTGCAGCAGGACGGATGTCTCCGGTAAGAGGCATTTTTTATTTGCCAAGATAATCCATCCCACCTCACAGGTGTGCCTTCGGTTGCCCAGTTTTGCTTTATTTGGTGTCTGGTGTACAGATCCTTGCAACATGGGGCCGTGCATTGTAATGCTGCAACATGAGGTGATTGTACCCTGGTTGAATGGCACAACAATTGTCCTTTTTTATTATGAATTTGCACTAAATTAGTTTGCTTGCAATTTTGTTGTACAATGTACAATGACACTAAAGATATATTATTGTTCTCCTTCTTCTCAGGATCTCGTCCCAGTATCTTTGTGCATTCAAAATGCCATCAAAAAAATGCACTTGCGTTCGTTGTCCATAACATACGCTGCCCATACTAAAACCTCACCCCCACCAAGGGCCACTCGATTCACAACGTTGGCATCAGCAAACCGCTCTCCCACACGATGCCACACACACTGGCCGTCATCTGCCCTGAACAGTGAAAACTGGGTTTCCTCTTTGACAGTATTTCACCCATTCACACACATATGTCCAAGATGGCGGCGCCCGGACGGGCTGCAACATTGCGGAGCTCCTGCTAAAGATGGAACATTTGGCAGAAATACCGGACAATTCTACAAACTTTATGGCTGGCTCACACCGTGGTCACTCTGTGATCACGTACGACCGCCAGACACTTCTGGATGTGGACATATCGGGCCGTTTTGGACTGATGGACGCGTGCGTGCTAAACGTGCTAACTAGCATGGGAATACGTCGACGGCTACATCCAGCGGCCTGTGAAGCAACGGAGTCTAGTAGCAGCGGGGGCCGTCTACGGAGCAGACGCCAGCGGTGTGATCGGAAACGAGGATGCCGAGCGGGGCTAAAAACAAAGCAGAAGGCTAATCCCCACAGAACACCACTTCCCTCCATCCTGAAGACGCATTTAAATGGAAAATGCGAGACTACTGGTCTGGGTAAAGAGTCAGTTAAATTAGAACAAGTTTTTTCTGCTTCGAGTGTTTCAGAGTTGTTTTACCGAGGTGGCTAACTATGATGCGTGCAGTTTATCAAAGCAACAAACAAACACTCGGAAAATCCCCGTTACTGAGGTGGCTAACTATGATGCGTGCAGTTTATCAAAGCAACAAACAAACAATCGGAAAATCCCCGTTACTGAGGTGGCTAACCATGATGCGTGCAGTTTATCAAAGCAACAATCAAACAATCGTATCAATTCCTAGATATGGTCGTAACTATACTAAATGCACTGGGCATAATAAACACAACATTATTAATATTGCTACTACGGATAATTTGATCAAAAATTCCCTGAAACAGCCCACTACCTATAATATAGGTTTTTTAAACATAAGATCATTGTCTCCCAAAACGTTATTAGTTAATGATATTATCAGAGACAACAATCTTAACGTCATCGGTCTCAGCGAAACCTGGCTTAAACCAAACAACTTTTTTGCGCTAAATGAGGCATGTCCTCCTAACTTTACACATGCGCATATTGCCCGTCCGCTTAAAAGGGGCGGGGGGGTCGCACTAATATACAACGAAAACTTTAACCTTAGTCCTAACATAAATAATAAATATAAATCGTTTGAGGTGCTTACTATGAGGTCTGTCACACCGCTGCCTCTACACCTGGCTGTTATCTACCGCCCCCCAGGGCCCTATTCGGATTTTATCAATGATTTCTCAGAGTTCGTTGCTGATCTAGTGACACACGCCGATAATATGATCATAATGGGGGACTTTAATATCCATATGAATACCCCATCGGACCCACCGTGCGTAGCGCTCCAGACTGTAATTGATAGCTGTGGTCTCACACAAATAATAAATGAACCCACGCATCGCAACGGTAATACGATAGACCTAGTGCTTGTCAGGGGTATCACCGTTTCCAAAGTTACGATACTCCCGTATACTTAAGTATTGTCCGATCATTACCTTATAAAATTCGAGGTTCAGACGCATGTTCGTCAAACTAATAATAATAATAACTGCTATAGCAGCCGCAACATTAATACAGCCACAACGACAACTCTTGCTGACCTTCTGCCCTCGGTAATGGCACCATTCCCAAAGTATGTGGGCTCTATTGATAACCTCACTAACAACTTTAACGACGCCCTGCGCGAAACCATTGATAACATAGCACCGCTAAAGTTAAAAAAGGCTCCAAAAAAGCGCACCCCGTGGTTTACAGAAGAAACTAGAGCTCAGAAATTATTATGTAGAAAGCTGGAACGCAAATGGCGCACGACTAAACTTGAGGTGCACCATCAAGCATGGAGTGATGGTTTAATAACTTATAAACGCATGCTTACCTTAGCTAAAGCTAAATATTACTCAAATCTCATCCACCGTAATAAAAACTATCCTAAATTTTTGTTTAGTACGGTAGCATCGCTAACCCAACAAGGGACCCCTTCCAGTAGCTCCACCCACTCAGCTGATGACTTTATGCAATTCTTTAGTAAGAAAATTGAAGTCATTAGAAAGGAGATTAAAGACAATGCGTCCCAGCTACAACGGGGTTCTATTAACACTGATACGATGGTATATACGGCGGATACTGCCCTCCAAAATAGTTTCTCTCGTTTTGAGGAAATAACAGAGGAATTGTTACAACGTGTAAATGGAATAAAACAGACAACATGTTTACTTGACCCTCTTCCTGGGAAACTGATCAAGGAGCTCTTTGTATTATTAGGTCCATCAGTGCTAAATATTATAAACTTATCACTCTCCTCGGGCACTGTTCCCCTAGCATTCAAAAAAGCGGTTATTCATCCTCTTCTTAAAAGACCTAACCTCGATCCTGACCTTATGGTAAACTACCGACCGGTGTCTCACCTTCCCTTTATTTCAAAAATCCTCGAAAAAATTGTTGCGGAGCAGTTAAATGAACACTTAGCGTCTAACAATCTATGTGAAACCTTTCAATCCGGTTTCAGGGCAAATCACTCCACGGAGACAGCCCTCGCAAAAATGACTAATGATCTATTGCTAACGATGGATTCTGATGCGTCATCTATGTTGCTGCTCCTCGATCTTAGCGCTGCTTTCGATACAGTCGATCATAATATTTTATTAGAACGTATCAAAACACGAATTGGTATGTCAGACTTAGCCCTGTCTTGGTTTAACTCTTATCTTACTGATAGGATGCAGTGTGTCTCCCATAACAATGTGACCTCGGACTACGTTAAGGTAACGTGTGGAGTTCCCCAGGGTTCGGTCCTTGGCCCTGCACTCTTCAGCATCTACATGCTGCCGCTAGGTGACATCATACGCAAATACGGTATTAGCTTTCACTGTTATGCTGATGACACCCAACTCTACATGCCCCTAAAGCTGACCAACACGCCGGATTGTAGTCAGCTGGAGGCGTGTCTTAATGAAATTAAACAATGGATGTCCGCTAACTTTTTGCAACTCAACGCCAAAAAAACGGAAATGCTGATTATCGGTCCTGCTAGACACCGAACTCTATTTAATAATACAACTCTAACATTTGACAACCAAACAATTAAACAAGGCGACACGGTAAAGAATCTGGGTGTTATCTTCGACCCAACTCTCTCCTTTGAGGCACACATTAAAAGCGTTACTAAAACGGCCTTCTTTCATCTCCGTAATATCGCTAAAATTCGCTCCATTCTGTCCACTAAGGACGCTGAGATCATTATCCATGCGTTTGTTACGTCTCGCCTCGACTACTGTAACGTATTATTTTCGGGTCTCCCCATGTCTAGCATTAAAAGATTACAGTTGGTACAAAATGCGGCTGCTAGACTTTTGACAAGAACAAGAAAGTTTGATCACATTACGCCTGTACTGGCTCACCTGCACTGGCTTCCTGTGCACTTAAGATGTGACTTTAAGGTTTTACTACTTACGTATAAAATACTACACGGTCTAGCTCCATCCTATCTTGCCGATTGTATTGCACCATATGTCCCGGCAAGAAATCTGCGTTCAAAGGACTCCGGCTTGTTAGTGATTCCCAAAGCCCAAAAAAAGTCTGCGGGCTATAGAGCGTTTTCCAGTACTCTGGAATGCCCTCCCGGTAACAGTTCGAGATGCCACCTCAGTAGAAGCATTTAAGTCACACCTTAAAACTCATTTGTATACTCTAGCCTTTAAATAGACTCCTTTTTTAGACCAGTTGATCTGCCGTTTCTTTTCTTTTTCTTCTATGTCCCACTCTCCCTTGTGGAAGGGGTCCGGTCCGATCCGGTGCCCATGTACTGCTTGCCTATGTATCGGCTGGGGACATCTCTGCGATGCTGATCAGCCTCCGCTTGGGATGGTTTCCTGCTGGCTCCGCTGTGAACGGGACTCTCGCTGCTGTGTTGGATTCGCTTTGGACTGGACTCTCGCGACTGTGTTGGATCCATTGTGGATTGAACTTTCACAGTATCATGTTAGACCCGCTCGACATCCATTGCTTTCCTCCTCTCTAAGGTTCTCATAGTCATCATTGTCACCGACGTCCCACTGGGTCATTATTGTCACCGATGTCCCACTGGGTGTGAGTTTTCCTTGCCCTTATGTGGGCCTACTGAGGATGTCGTGGTGGTTTGTGCAGCCCTTTGAGACACTAGTGATTTAGGGCTATGTAAGTAAACATTGATTGATTGATTGATCTGTGAAGAGAACACCTCTCCAACGTGACAGACGCAATCAAATGTGAGCATTTGCCCACTCAAGCCTGTTATGGCGACCAACTACAGTCAGGTCAAGACCCCGATGAGGAGAGGAGTTTCCCTGAGACGGTCTCTCACAGTTTGTGCAGAAGTTATTTGGTCATGCAAACCAATTGTTGCAGAAACTGATCCGGGTGGCTGGTCTCAGACGATCATGGAGGTGCACCTGCTAGATGAAAAGGTCCTAGCTGGTATAGTTAAGTGTGGTCTACGGTTGCACTGATAAATTCTCTCAAACGTCTTTGGAGATGGCTTATGATAAAAAATGAATCAATATTCGATTCAGTTTTGGTGGATATTCCTGCACATATGTGGCATTGTGCTTTGTGATAAAACTGCACATTTCAGACTGGCCTCTGCCTAAGGCACACCTATGCGATAATCATGCTGTGTAATCCGCATCTTGATATGCCACACCTGTAAAGTGTGATGGATTATCTTGGCAAAGAAGAAATGCTCACTAACACAAGTTGAGACAGATTTGTGAACAATATTTGAGAGGAATAGGTATTTTGTGTATAAAGTAAAAGGTTTAGATGTTTGAGTTTTACTCATAAAAAATCTGAGCAAAAACAAACGTGTTGCATTTATACGCACACGCACACAGAAGGAGAAAAGCTATACTTAATACAGGAAGAACATGAAAACTACACACGGAAAAGCTGATTCCGAACACAAAACACACACGCTTTTTACTCCCCTGTGTACGCATACCAAACAACAGGAACACTGCCTACGGTATCGTCAAAGAGCCAAAACACATTACTGTTTTTCTGTACCAACTGCCAGATCCTTAATTGATTAATTATTTTTTAACATAATTGTGCTGAATCAATACAGACTGATGCACACAGGTACACTTCAAAGCCATAAACCTTTCAAATTATGCTGAATGATACAATATTAAAGCAATACATTTAGCCACAAAAGCAAAGACAAACTCATATTAGTCACTTTGAGACCCTCTCCCTGAAACCTAATGACCAGGTTAAAAATCTAGGGGTAACAATGGACTCAGATTTGACCTTTAATAGCCACATTAAATCAATCACGAGTAGCTCTTTACCACGTAAAAAAAGAGGCACATTCCCTTGACGTTCATAATGACATCTAATTTGTAGTTCAACATGGTCTACAAGAAAAGATGCATACATTCAGGAATTAGCAGTTGCAGGGAGGAGAGATGCAGTGTGACTAAATATATATATATATATATATATATATATATACACGTACACATTTTGCTCAAGGAGTAAACAAACTGACAATGTTGTTTGCAATAGCTAATTTTCACTTAAACATTATCCTATTATTTAGTAGACCAGGCTTGAAATAATGTTTTGTCATTTGGTGTTACAATACAGTCGTCCCTCACCACATCGGCCTTTAAATGTTGTGGCTCCACCACATTGCGGATTTTTTTTTTTTTTAAAAGCATATTCCCCAACATTCTTGCTCTTTTTAAAGCTGTTTTCAAGCATAAAATGGCGTAATTAACTAAAAATGTCAATACTATTGTATTATTAGCCACAAGATAAGACCAAACCAATTGGAGCATGCTGTTCTCTAGTGTGGCCACTGATTGGCTCAGCTTTAAACTGCATTACGCTATAAAACTAAGAATTTTAAGGTCTCAAAAGGGTCTCATGTCATGTCTAGAGGGGTCTCATAATGTTTAAACATTTAATTTAGAAGGTAGTAAATAGTCCTGTTTATGCTATTGGTATGAAAATATTTGATTTGTAATTAATGGATTCCATTTGTGGAAATACTTTTATTTTGGTCATGTCCGGAGCCAATTCACCGCGATAAACTAGCAATTATAGCATATGTAAAGATGTACGACCAGGGGGCCATTTTCAGCCCACAGGTTATTTATTGTCCCTCGACATATTCACAAAATCAAGTTTTAGAAACAAAACCAATTTGCTTTGCAACAAACACAAAAGTTAAAACATTGCTTTGTTTTTGTTTATCATTTTACTGATGTACATTAAAGTTGATGAAACCAAATCAATGTACACAATGTATCAAAGCATTCTTTCATTTTTCAGTATGAGGCCTTTGGTAGAAAACGTTTGGACCACCCTGGCCGGTATAGCCTTTGGACCTGAAATGTGACAGACAATATCTCTACTTAACAATAATAATGTATTTTTGCAGGGATCATTTATTTGAAAGGAATACAAATACAACATAACTGGTGCATTATTGTAAATTACTTTATGCTTTTAAATAACTGTCCTGCATCAATTGCTGGCCCAATTGTGTCACTGGAATAAAAGCAGTTAAAAGCCCCCCATTATTAAAAAACAGAATAAGAACTCATTTATGTTTACATGTTTCTATTGATCCAACATTACACAATTTTGTATTTCATATACCAGCTCAGTAAAAATATTCTCTAGACCTGACTAGCATGGAGGTTTAAGTCGTTATCTTACAGCCCTGGCTGGGATATCACCGAGAGGAAAAAAAATGAGGGGCGCTGCGTCGCAGGTTTTGTCTATGATGACCTAACATTTTTTTTAACCACTTCCTTCCACACCACTTCTTTCATTATGTTGATCTGTGAAGTGGAACGTAATGCTGGCAGAGTAGAGAGGTCAGGGGCTCCCACTGCCTAGATACATATAGTCTAATATTAGAACATTTCCTTGATTTGTTAGCAGCATCTCTGCTGATTCCCAAGCACATGGCAACAAGCCGGCCAATAGAATTTCAGGAGCCCACTAAGCACCTCGCTCTGTATAGCAACAGCAGCATCCATGCTTTATATATTTATTTTGAAGCTTTTTTTCCCCCCACCGCTTCATTCTCATGCTTCTGACCCCCACTGTGCTGGCACAACTGTGAAAAAGAGTTCCAGGGTGAAGAGACCAGTGCTGCGTGTGCCTTTACCTTTCTCGTACCATCATTTGCATGGTTGTTTTTAACCTTTTTTTTAACCTGATGGACAATTTCAATATTTTAACTGCAATCCTAGAAAAGTTTTGTTTTTCCTTTTTAGAGGCATGTCAGAAACTAAACACAAGTGGGAAAAGTACTGGAAAATGCTTGATATCAGGGAGGACATTAATGGTCTTGGAGAGGAGACGAGAAGAAATACCCAGAAGGAATGACATCGTGGGAAGAAGTTTCTTTCGTACGGGATACACAAACACATAGTGGTGAGGATTTTCAAAGATGGAGGACACAGGAGAAGAGGCGGTACAGGATAGGAGGAGCGGAAGGACATAAGATGGCGTGAGGACCAAAGCCGGTGGTTGGTTTGATCCGAGCCACGTGTGTGTTCAGCTACGTCTCCTCACCACGTTATGGATGTCGACGAAACGTTGGGTTCTTCTAATGGCTGGTCTCTCTAGTCTTTGACCAGGTAAGTGCGTACTATAGGCATTCTAGATAATAGATTCATTCTTCAGGCAGTTTGGATATCTACAAAAAAGTTGCCATTGCCAAAGTTCTACGCATGTTTAGCCTTCAATCCGATACAATATAGGGCAAAGATGGCATGAAATCTTGTGCAAATATGGCGGACGTCAACCGTCCCATCTGCAGAAACCATTTCATCGTCGTCCGTCTTTATCCGGCGAATTTTAACTTGGTGATTTGAGTTGCTCGTTTCCTTACAAACTCCTTAGCAAACACTTTACCTTTCTATTTTTACCATATTAATTGTTCTAACTTTTGTAGGTATTTTCCTATTTTTCACTAGTTAACAAAATGAGTACAGTTTGATTAGATCATGATCAAAATCAAGCCAAATTGTGGATCGAATATTTAACTTGCATCTCAGAAATTATGATTGTTTGTTAATCCCAAAAACGAGGTTATCGAAAGGTTGCTGTAGGACCAAATCTCAAATGATGTCGAACAAAAACTGCATCGACTGCATACCACTCGAAATATTTCATTACTTACCGGATTTTTTATTGTGCGGCATTGTCCAATGATTGTCATCGGTTGGTAATTTTGGTTTCTACCAAATGGTCCTTTATGAAATTGGATTACATAACAAATAATCTGTACGACATTAGATGTACAGAGTTAGAATAAGACAGTAAATGAAATGGTAAAAAAGTCACTGTACTGATAAAACTGCGGAACCTGAAAGAGGTGACGTAGATAAAGGTTTTTTATGCTGATCTGGTATATGCGCTTAATTTTTTCAGTTGCAATCGACAAAATCAACAATTTTGTTTTATCGAAAAACATGACGATCTTAACTGGCATCAACTTTATTCATTATGCAAATATATACCGTAAATGTTTCTCTTGCGTAAAAGATAACTGTAAAATCACTTTACTGTTGATACCTAGAGTATAAGAAAAGACATAGGGTCATAAATTGCTGACTAAATTCCAAAAGCTTGAAGAATTTAGCGCCATTCCCATGGAGTCTGTCGTTAATCGAGTTCTGCGGAAAATAAAGCTATTACGTTAAATGGGTCGCTCTGTTCTGGCTGTGCTGCGCCATTGGGGAATTAAACAGATTTCAATATTTGGTTTCGTGTCTCATTTTCTTGTTATAGTAATCCTTGATTATATTGCAAAAATAAGACATTTAATAATATCTTACAACTTAGTGCGAGTCTTGCTGTACTTAAATAAGGCATCAGATAAATATAACTAAAGATAATATAATATACCGTAGATAATCACACACTAAAAGATATTGTCATTCTGCTTTAAAGTAAACGCATCACCAAAAAAATACACAGGGCTGATTAATGTAAAAAGGTTGTAAAATAAATTATTTTGATGAAAATTGATTAGAAAAAAGCATGTTTTAACCATTGAGGATAGCGCTATAGAGGTGATATTGTATTTGTATCCAAAACCTCAATTCTGTCAAAAAAAGGTACATATTGTGGCTTACATAAGTGAAGGATTTGTTTTCTCCTAAAAAGTGATTTTCTGACAAAGGTCAACATTCTGCTCAAAGATGTGGTTCACTCAGGGATTCAGACTGAGGAAAGAGTCCTTCCTCCTGAACACATGGCATCCATGAAATCCGCCCTGTCGCCCTGTCTATCATTGGCCATGAGTGTAACGGGAAGCTGATAGCATGTGACCAACAGCACCCTGGAACCCAGCATCACGCTGCTACACCACCTTGATAAAACCTCCGTCAGGAAAATGGCCGATGCAGGTTTTCGGTTTTGGAACAAGGACAACAAGTTCCAGCAGGCAGATTTGCTGACGTCACCATTGGCATCACTCCATCTCATCGACGAAAAGACCGACCAAATGGGGGATGAGCATGGACCACATTTTATATGTCCTCCAATAACATCATCCAGCCAATCACAAAAGGAGGCTGACATATCTTCAGCTCCATGCTCTCATCAGTCACTATCATTTCAAGGTAAAATGCTGATGATGTTTATTGACACATTATGCTAATCAATCTGTAAAGAAATGGATTACAGTATTAACAGCTCACACACACAAACAGTGCTTTTTCTGTGTGGAATACCAAAGTAACATCCTGCTACTCAGACATTGCATTCGTGGGCCTCGAATTTTAACTTTTTAAGGTCAAGGCAACTGTTACCATAAAAGGAGGGCTCATATTTTAGGGCACCAAGGTAAAAAATATTTTTCTTTCGAGGCAAGGGTTAGTTGGAGTTTTAAAATGTGTGTGTGCTATATATATATATATATATATATATATATATATATATATATATATATATATATATATATATATATATATATATATATATATATATATATATATATATGTATATATATATATATATATATAACCGAAGTAATAATTAAGATTGTTATCACTATTGAAATCATGATTACTGATTCGTAGGTAAAGCAGTGTTGGGTTGTGAACGTAATACCATCATATAATTTGTAATGTCTAATAAAAAGACCATAAATACACATTATCCATATATCTAAAAACAAATATTTCTTGTTTTTTTATTCTTTAATAATATCAACTTGTCAATTTTTTGTCATTACATGATGCCTTTTTCTGTATTTTAACATTTATAGAGGGAGGGTTTTTTTGTATTATTTAAGTTATATATATTTATATGTACATGTAGATGCTGTATCAGGACAGATCAATTAAGAGTTTGAGCAGAAATATTTTGTACATTAGAATTAACTACACACAACAACACCCTGCTATGTCACATGAAGGGTTTTTGAAGTAATACATTTGTGACATGGAAAAAATAAGCAATGTACAAAAAACCTGGTGTTCACTTTTTGATATCAAAATAAAACACAAAGCATTTTAGCTAATGAAGATTAAGTCAAATAAACAGGCTTTGTTCTTCACCTATCAGTACAACAGCTTGGCCAACAAAAATAGAGAGTGACACCTCTCATATCGAACACAATCTTCACAGCCTGCGTTCCATTCGATGAGATGACAAAACATTTTAGCTAGTTTTGATGTTGTTTGAACACTGATACAGTTTGCAGTTGAATAAAGGACGAGTGAACATCCCAGTAAACAAACTAGAGACTTTATAAACAAGTTGTGACAACGTTCACGACACATCACCAGCTGCATTTTTCCTCACGTCATTAACTGTCAGTCACAGCAGCTGATGACCCCTGTATTGAGAAAATAAAAACAAAATCAAATAGGTTTTCTTCTTTGCTGTATACTTTTAGTGTGGGGACAAGTGTGTCTATCTCCAATATTGTCCACACCTGTCAACATCTAACAGCAGTACGCTCTCAAACGTATGGCGGGAAGCGAGAGAAAAATGATGTTATATCAAGCGCTTGGCTCCGTGTAAGAGGAAATCTCCAGAGCAAAATCGATGTTGACATTATCAAGCCAAACGACGCTAGTGCACATGCGCCTGACTTCGTGTTGCCTAAAATTCATTAATAAATGTTGTGTTACTAAACGTCTGGAATTTTATCGCGAATTATCATATCATTTACTGTTACATCCTTCGTCTATTAACAAGTAAAAAGTCAAGGACGGTCACGGCATGTTCTTGCTGCTGATGTTGGTAAATTTTTTAGGGCATGACTACAAAAGACGAGGGCAGTCGCCTCGGTTAAATTCAAGCCCGGCATTTGTATGTAGCTGTAATGTATAAATTGTTGCACACATATTTTGGTTTGCTGTTAGCAAGAGGGATATAAAATATACAGTAGGGTTATAATAATATTCTTAATATCTCAAAGCCTTTATAGCCAATTTTGAACCCGATCAAAGCCTGCAAAGGCCCTATTTTCAGCACACTTTTAAATGGGGAAGTGCACTTTTTTTTGGAATTTTGCCCATCTTTTCAGAATCATTATGAAAGACATGACAGAAGGCAGGCTTCACGGCGAAAGAGGGGTTAGTGCGTCGGCCTCACAATACGAAGGTCCTGAGTAGTCCTGGGTTCAATCCCGGCCTCGGGCTCTTTCTGTTTGGAGTTTGCATGTTCTCCTTGTTAATGCGTGGGTTCGCTCCGGGTACTCCGGCTTCCTCCCACTTCCAAAGACATGCACCTGGGGATAGGTTGATTGGCAACACTAAACTGGCCCTTATGTGTGAATGTGAGTGTTGTCTGTCTATCTGTGTTGGCCCTGCGATTAGGTGGCGACTTGTCCAGGGTGTACCCTGCCTTCCGCCCGATTGTAGCTGAGATAGGCACCAGCGCCCACCGCGACCCCAAAGGGAATAAGCGGTAGAAAATGGATGGATGGATGACAGAAGGCTTTTTTATGCATTCTAAATATTAAAAAGGAGCCATATGTAAAAATCTGGCCAGAAATGGTACTGCAATCAAAGTCAAAATTCTGTATTCCCTTCCCCCTCTCCCTGACTGAGGTTGCCAGATACCAGCCGAATCCAGCTCAATCTACAGGGCTACTCCAAGGAACTTCAAACTTCCACTGCCTCTTACTAGGGGTTGAGGTGCTGGGACCATATTAGTTGAATAGACAAGCATTTTGTCAACAACAAATCTTCAAGCAACACATTTTACACAGAAATTTGGCTATTTCCAGGAAGAACAACATCATGTCTGCGTACAATATCGTAACAAATAGCAATCGAACGGTTATTGTCTGTATTATCAGAAAAAAAGACTAAAATGAACTACTACAAACGCTGGCAATGGTTATACCGCTGAAAATAAGTACAGCATGCTTAGCAGCCTAATGTACACCCACAACTAAAGAGGAGACATTTTACCAAGGTATGCCTATAGGGTACTGTTTCAAACGTGTCAGATTGCCATATGAATAGGTAGATGTAGTCCACAATCTGCAAACATGAATGAAGAAATATTTCATCATGTGATTTGGCTGTCTCCATACATTTCACATTGCCATGACAGCCGTGCTAATGTTGGAACCCACTTCCTCAGCGTATCAGCATATTGAGAAGAAAATAGGCACTGACACTACCCATATCCAAACAGGTTTTATATGTCGAAAAAATATTTTGCCCTGTCAGTTCATCAACATACAGGTTAAAGGGCATATATTTACCCCGTTAGCCTATACGCCGATGTGTCATCGAACTGGGCTATACGTATGCTCCAATTGACCGGGCTAGCATGCTAAGCATTCGTTGCATGAACATACTAGCTTAGATCAGTCGTCTCAAACTCAATGTGCCTGGGGGCCACTGGATGCAGGGTCTGGGTGAGGCTGGGCCGCAAGAAAAGATTTCTTCCAAAAAATATTTTTAAATGTCTTTATTTTTATTTTCAACGCCAAATAAAATCAAAATATGAATGAACAAATTGAGAATCAAGAAATGTGAGGCAATGCAAATTAAATAATAAAAACAACAAATAACGGTTTGATTTGGTCCAGGTTATCAGGGACTGTTATTACTGACGGACAGGTGTTGCGGTGTGACTGCAGCAAGGCACGTAAGAAAATCCTCGTCTCCATGGCAACGTCTCTGTCGCTTTCACTCGTTTGCCGCTTTTCCACTAACGCAGGGGTAGGCAACCCAGAACGTTGAAAGAGCCATTTGGACCCAAATAACACAACGCTGTCAAATAAAACTCACGGGCCGCACTAACATTAAACTTGTATATTAAGGTGCGGGCCGTAAAATAACGTCTAGCGGGCCGCAATTGGCCCGCGGGCCAATTGAGACCCCTGGCTTAGATAAACAAGATCATAGACTGTATTGGACAATAGACTTTACATACGAAATGTCCATTTCCATTTATTATAAGTAATAACAAAACGTAAATGCCTTACTTGCCTATCAAGGAAGAAATTGGCAAGTTTGGCATCAGATGAAAAAATCTTCTAAGCCTTCAATTGTCTCCATCTTTCAAAGCCATTCCCCGATACAAATCCTTTTTTTGTTTCTACCTTTGTCATGAATACGTTTAGAATCTTAATGACGCTTTTTAGATTTACTAAGGCCTGACATGTTAGTACCTTTGCCAGTGGCAGTAGCTCGATGAAAATGGTGGTGCGCAACTGGCAAACTGGATGTAAAACACTCACAGACATAATTGGTCAAAGGGTCGAGAGCGGGACATCGAAATGTAAACAATAAGATTTCGGGACTGTAAATCCAATTTTTAAATGAAATGTATTAATGCTTTTTGACATATCAGGACATTTTAATGATGACTTGACAGGAAATCATTACATATGGCTCCGTTAAATAAATTCAATCAAAAGTCTGCTTGCATTGGAGCCTATGAGAGTTGTTCAATTTTGCTTATATAGCCTCTAAAAAAACATCCAAACACCTCCATGCATGATGTAAGTATATATGTAATGTAATATAGTAACAGGCACATTTATAACATTTAATATTTACGCAAACTCGTGACAAGTGGCTTTTTGTTTAAACCCCCCTAAAGCTACAGTTGTCGAAACAATGACGTCACAGGTTAATTGTTGAAATGCAAGATTTTGTTTTATAATGTGAAATAAGTTTGCATTTAATCTAAATATCTGACAACACAAGTAAGTGAACTTCGGTGTGATCACCTTTGTGATATAACATTGCCTTAATCTTTTTAGGCATGGAATTTACCAAAACTGCAAAGATGTTACTAGAACCATTTTCCGCACTTTCATGATGGCATCATGCAGTTAATGGATGTTAAAAAACGTATGCCCTCCACCTTCCCCTTGAAGATGCCAGTCCACACTTACACATAGGATTAGTTAGCAACTTCACATTTATGTGCTACCAAGTTTACCAAGTGAGGGGATTATGCTCTGCTTCAGAAAGTCAATTTGATGGAATTCATGTTTCCCCTCAACAAACCACACTCGTGCATTCTGTTGCCATTGCAATACCACCACAATGGTCTACTGTAGGCAACACCTCACCAGTTATATTTGTACTTATTTATATTGTCAACTTCTCATCTTAGACTACATTCACACTGCAGGTCAGAGAGGCCCAGATCTGATTTTTTTCCGGCTTTTAGATTACAAACCCTCTATATATATATATATATATATATAGAGGGTTTTAATCTTGTCAGTTCAGGAGAAACGGACATCAGCGGGGAGCTACGTTAACTTTATTTTTCAATTCACCTGCGTAAACAATTTACGCAATGTACGTAACATGCAAGTAAATACATCACAACGTACATTTGTGTGTGTGAGTACACACACACGCACACGCAAATTATTTGTGCACTATTGACGCACCGAAAAAACACGTTGCTCACCAAAACCGGATGTTGTGTCCACTTCTGCTGGCGGGTTGCGTTTTTCCCCACACACACAAATGACGTTGCTCGCCCAAAAATGACGTAAAAGTCACAATCGGGTTGCCTTTCTGTTTAGACTCCAGTGATATTTGAAAAGATTAGAATCCAATCAGAAGTACCTTCTGACGTGACCCAAATCTGATGCGAAAAGATTTGAAGCACTTTAGGGTGTTTAGACTGGCAGAAAATATTCCATCTAGGCCACTTGAAGGCAAAAAAAAAAAAAAAATTTGGTCATCTGCAAATTTTTTAAATCAAACCATAGAGGCATGGTGTAGATATTTATAAAACAATCTTGCCTTCCTTAATAATTCGTCCAAACAAGCTTTTTGGAATTTAGCCAATTTATGACATTTCTCTTAAGTGTGACATCAGCGGATATCTCCATATAAGGCAAACATTTACCCGAAGATCTTTGCACAAGTCCGCCATAAGTTCCTTTTTTTTTTTAACTCCATCCTTTTGTTGTGGGTCACATTGGCTAGTAAGTGCACATTTATCCTCCGCTGTTGGCATTTTTAATATAAAGTAGCATATAGCTGTAACATATCTGTCAGACTCGATATAGAAGCGCTAAAAACTACAACACGGCTGATGAGGAGAACATGCAGTCAAAGAGGAGCATCATAAAGAAAACTGCCAACAAAACGGTGCATCCCGAAGAGATGTTCAGAAAGCCGCTTGAAGATGGTTTGTTAAACATAATCTATGCAACATTTTGACCAAGGGTTTCAAACTCAATTTACCTGGGGGCCACTGGATGCAGAAACTGTGTGAGGCTGGGCCGCAAGAAAAGATTTCTTAAAAAAATCTAACATGCACTTTGTATTGATTTCACTTTCTTTGAATGGCTTTCCCGCCCTAGCAACATAATTGCCAACTCTCGCGGTCTTTCCGGGTAACACCCGAATGTCAGTGCCCCTCCCGACAATTTCCCAGAGCAATCATTCTCCCGGTTTTCACCCGGACAACAATATTAGGGCGTGCCGTGATGGTATTGCCCTTAGCCTCCTCTACAACCTGCAGTCTCGTCTGATTTTCCACCATACAAACAGTGTGCCGGCCCAGTCACATATTGTACAAGGCTTCTGTGCTACAACAAGGGGCGGGGGCGTATAATGTAGCCCGGAAGAGTTAGGGCTGCATTGGATTCTGGGTATTTTTTCTGTTGTGTTACAGTGCAGATGTTCTCCCAAAATGTGTTTGTCATTCTTGTTTGGTGTGGGTTCACAGTGTGGCACATATTTGTAACAGTGTTTAAGTTGTTTATATGGCCACCCTCAGTGTGACCTGTGTGGCTGTTGATCAACTATGTCTTGCAGTCGCTTACTGCGTCTACAGAAGCCAAATACAACATGTGGCTGGACTGGCACGCTGTTTGTACAGGTTGTAGAGAACGCTAAAGGCAATGCCTCCACAGTGCCCCCTTAATATTGTTGTTTTGGGTGAAATTTTGGATTACCCCTGGAGGGGCACTGAAAATTGGGAGTCTCCCGGAAAAATCGAGGGTATACAAGTATGACGCCTTAAAGCGCCATTCATATAAAACTTACGGGCCGCACAAACATTGAATTTTTCATATTAAGGTGCGGGCCGCAAAATAACGTCTCGGGCCTCGTGTTTGAAACCCCTGATTTTAATTAAATAACCACCATTACATGTTACGTAGACGACAAGGAACTGTTTTAAATGTAGGGAAAAAATGTTTTCCCTATAAAAATAGTATATACCTTTTTTAAAAAGGACCACATGTGGTATTTCTCTGGTTCGAAGAAAAGAAGGCACAATAAATGTTTTGACCACAAGCTTTCCACTGATAGTCATAATATATCCTTGCGGGTATTTCAACAGCTAGGATTATACTGTTTTTGAGGTTGAGGGAGTGTGTTCACATAGACTTAACATTTATAAACAGACATAATTTATGACGCAAGTGAAATTTCCTGTATGTAGGGCATGGGTTGATAAGTTAGGGCCTTTCTAATTTTAACAAGTCATACACATTATTCCTTCCACTTAAGGCGTTGGCTGCATGCAGACAATTTAATGCATCTCTTAGCATGTCATCAAGTATCAAAAGGTATAAACGTTCTACTGCTTATAACAGCATGTCATGGCTTGCACACATATAAAGCTTGCGAGTGCAATGCCAATGCAAACAGTCTGAAGCCATACTGTTATGAAGACACAGGAACGATAGACAGCAGCAATTTAGCGTAACAAGTAATCTCTATGCAGACAGCTGTTGTTTGTGAGGCAAGGCAAAGCGAGGCGAGGCAAGGCGAGGTCGAACTCCAAGCAACACACATTCTGGCCCAGTGTGCCAAAGCATTGAGGAGTGCCATTCCTGGTATTCTAGGCAGTCAGACAGTGTCACCTGTCAGCAGACTAGTCTGGGCAGTGTTTCCCACATAGTGCAGTACTAAGCAACATAACCATATCACTCTCTTAGGAGTCCTTGTCAGTAAGACAGCAGCTTGTGAACAACACAGACATAATGCAGATCATCAGTAACAGACTAGTCTGAACGGACAGGATGGCTAACACCGGGTCGTTCTACATTTGATATTGCAGAGACCGTGCAGCCTCAGATGAGCCGAAATGACAGCGAGGCTCAGTCTCCCACTTTGACAGCGTTCATGCAGGATCTTTCCACATTTGCCGCTGCTGATGACGACGTGTTTCAGGACTTAGGAAACATCCCCAAGGAAGACGGTATTCTCTTCAACTTGCTTAGTCAAAGGAATTCTCTGTTTTTATAGCAGTATGTTGTCCAAATAAGTTTTTAGGCTATACAGTTATCAATATTGGTATTGTTGTTCTTCTGTAGAGTTTCCCCACCTGATGTCTGGTCTATTGAGTACAATCCAACTAAGGAGGGATTAGACCATTAGGTTTGTTTTTCCCGTGTTGGTGTGTAGTTGGACTTGTAAAGTGGAGTGGAGTGTGAAGTGAATTACATCTATATAGCACTTTTCTCAAGTGACTAAGTGCTTTACATAGTGAAACCCATTATCTAAGTTACATTTGGCACTGGAAAAATACTTGCAAAGTTAAGAAACAACCAGACACTGTTTGCATTAGGTCAACAAATACATTTCATATGAAGAACAATATTTTATTGAACAATACGCTATTATCATTGCATCTCTTCGAGCAGAGATCCCGCCCAAGAACATCATCACCACAGCAATGGCAGCTTGTGATGCCTGCACTGAGCAAAAACAGCTGGCTGATTCAGAGTGGTACTGGGGCAACATCTCAAGGTGCAGAGGCTCTCTTTTCTCTTCTTACAGCGCCACAAATACAACTAGAAGACTTTGGGGAATTGATCAGTTAAATACTTTAAATTAAGCTTAATGAAAAATAACTGCTGTATTTCATCAGAGACGAAGTCAACAGGATGATGAGAAACACACCCGATGGCACATTCTTGGTACGAGATGCTTCTAGCAAGGTCAAGGGGGAATACACCTTAACACTGAGGTGAACTTGTTTTTCCAGTTGGAATTTCTAATCAAGAAAGCACCCACGTACACTGTCCTTCCGCAGCCTCTCACAAAGAACCACCAAATGACCAAGGAGAATGAAGAGTATAATAATAATAGTAGTAACAATAATAATAATAATAATAATGATAATAAAAAACTGTCAATTTCTTCAAAATGTAACTGTAGATTTAAGTGTAGGGCTATCTTCGACTAAAGATTTTCTTATTTTCATAGTCAAATCTGATTAGTTAGATTTTGCCCACAGTCAATCTTTAGTCGAATCCATAGGCTTGTTTTTTAAAAAAAAAAGAGAAAAGTAATCCCATTGTGATGATCTTAGTGTATACTGACTGGCCACTAGTTTACAGTAAAACATTACATGATGTAAATCTAGCTGCTATAAGGTGATTCTTATAAAATACTTATAACATTAAAGGCCTACTTAAACCCACTACTACCGACCCCGCAGCCTGATAGTTTATATATCAATGATGAAATCTTAACATTGCAACACATGCAAATACGGCCTTATTAGTTTACTAAATTGCAATTTTAAATTTCGCGCGAAGTATCCTGTTAAAAACGTTGCGGTACGATGACGCGTATGATGACGCGTGCGCGTGACGTCACGGATTGTAGCGGACATTTTGTTCCAGCCCGATCCCAGCTATAAGTCGTCTGCTTTAATCGCATAATTACACATTATTCTGGACATATGTGTTGCTGAATCTTTTGCAATTTTTTTCAATTAATAATGGAGACGTCAAAGAAGAAAGATGTAGGTGGGAAGCGGTGTATTGCGGCTGCCTTTAGCAACACAAACACAGCCGGTGTTTCCTTGTTTACATTTCCGAAGGTGAAGCTTAACTATGGAACAGAGCGGTCAAGCGAACATGGTTCTCTACCACATGTCAACCGGCAAGTTTCGGTGAAAAAATTGTGGTAATAAGTCGGCTCTTACCGTGGACATGAGCGGAGCTTTCGTCATTCCTCATGCAGCTTTGTCGAGAAACGTGGCTTCCCTCAGAGACGCTGGCAGTCACAACACCCGTGGCCACATCCCGCTGACTTTCAGGTACGACTATATAATCTCACTAAAACACTAGTAACACAATAACTATATAGGGGATTTTCCAGTATTATCCTGGTAAGTGTGTCTAATATCTGAATCGCTCCTACTGCCCTTTTTTTTTTTCTAGTCCTTCAATCTCACTATTCTCATCCACAAATCTTTCATCCTCGCTCAAATTAATGGTGATAACGTCGCTTTCTCGGTCCGAATCGCTCTCGCTGCCGGTGGCCATGATTGTAAACAATGTGAGGATGTGAGGAGCTCCACAACCCGTGAAGTCACGCGCACATCGTCTGCTACTTCCAGTACAGGCAAGGCTTTTTTATTAGCGATCAAAAGTTGCGAACTTTATCGTCGATGCTCTCTACTAAAGCCTTTCAGCAAAAATATGCAATATCCTGAAATTATCAAGTATGACACAGAATGGACCTGCTATCCCCGTTTGAATAAGAACATCTCATTTCAGTAGGCCTTTAATATAGTCTTTCATCAGGTCTCATTTGCAACACAAAAAGGCTCAACCACTCTGATAAAGAAACATGAATACCAATTTCTTCTTGTCTGATGCAGCACGCTGACGTCAGGTCACTTGGCAACTGATACTGCCTTTTAGAAAGGCATACACATGCACGCACGTGCTGCTCTCATATGAAACATCTCTCAACTGCACCTAGATTAAAAGTTGTTGTTTTTTAAAGTGATGCATTAGTAATTATTGATATTATGGTGTATTTCCATTATTAATTATATTAGTTTTTTGGTTGAGTAACAAGAACATATTTTTCAGAACACTGGTAGTAACACCAATGTTTTGTTTGAAATACCAATATATTGTATATCACCATTTAACCTAAAAATACCGGGATATCAGTTTTGGTCCATGTCGCCCAGCTCTAAAAACAAAAGAAAATATCACTAAAGTTGAAGTTCTTTTGGGGTTGCTGGAGCCCATCTCAGCTGCATTCGGGCGGGGTACACCATGGACAAGTCGCCACCTCATCGCAGGGCCAACACAGACAGACAGACAACATTCACACTCATATATACATATACATATATACACACACACACACACACGCACACTTGTTTTTGTACCCCGCCTTCCAGCGGGAATGCAGCGGAGATACGCTCCAGCACCCTCCGTTACCCTGTAAGGGACAAGTGGTAGAAAAATGGATGGATGGATGTATGTTTTTACATCCGATGTATTTAATTCTTACAGGAAAGATGGCTCCAATAGACTGATAAAAATCCTCCATCATGGTGGAAAGTACGGCTTCTCTGAGCCATTGACTTTCCTTTCAGTCGTGGAGCTTATTCAGTACTACCAGGACAAGTCACTGGCCCAGTACAACTCTAAACTAGATACGCGGCTGCTGTTTCCCATCTCCAAATATTTGCAGGTGAGTTATCTTGTTTGTATTATGACAAAAATGTTTTTTGCATTCATGCTTAGTTCCGGGAGAATATACAATAAATAATGTCAACTGAATCAACATTTTAAAAAGTAAATGATAGACTATTGTTACTACTTTCATTTTGTGCTGGGTTAAAACACTGAGCAAACTTTGAAGAGTTTTCAGAAATGAATAACTCCCCCCACATTTAACAATATTAGTTTAAATCAGAAAGTCTTCACAATTTATCAGTAAAATATATCTGTCTGTGCAGCATGTTGTGATGGAGGTTGGCATGGATGCAGTCGGAGAACGGCTCAAGTTATTTCAGGACCATTATGAAGAGAAAAGCAAAGAGTATGACCGTCTCTATAAGGAGCTCAACCTAACATCACAGGTACAGTAGTGTCCCAAACATTGAGTCTTGCCCTCATCAAGCAACATAAAAATGCTAATATACATTTTTATACAACAGAATTTCCTGTATAACAATAGTTTCTTCATCCCATGTAGGAATTACAGACTAAACGGATGGCCATTGAGGCTTTCAGTGAAATCATTCGGATTTTTGAAGAGGAGTGTGAAACCCAAGAGCGCTACAGCAAGGAATACATTGACATGTTCCTAAAATTAGACAACAGCACAGAAACTGACAAGTACGAAACCAAACACATTTTGATTTGATGTGTTGTTTTTCAATTATTAAATATTTATTCCAATTATGAAGAGTACTTTCTGAGCATGCACACTACCTGTACAACAGGGGTCGGCAACCTTTACCCCCCAAAGAGCCATTTTGACCCGTTTCACAAAATAAAGAAAACAATGGAGCCACAAAACTCTTTTGAAATTTAAAATGAAATAACACAGCGTACAAAGTTTTATTTTGCTTTGTGCTATGTATAAACCAGGGGTCTCAGACACGCGGCCCGCACCTTTATATGAAAATGTAATATTAGTGCGGCCCGCGAATTTTAATTTAATGCCGTTTGACAACATCACAATTGCCAACCATCCCAATTTATCGGAGAGACTCCCAAAGTTCAGGGCAACTGTTCTCTTGAATGTCTCCGGATTTTCATCCAAACGACAATATTAAGAGCGTTCTGTGATGGCATTGCGCTTAACACCCTCTACAAACGTAACAAACAGCTTGTCAGCCCAATTACATATTGTATGTGGCTTCTGCAGACACACTAATTGACTGCAAGGCATACTTGTTCAACAGCCATACAGGTCACACTGAGGGTGGCCGAATAAACAACTTTAACACTCTTACTAATCAGAATCAGATTATGCGCCACACTGTGAACCCACACCAAAAAACAATGACAAACATTTCGGGATAACATACGCTCCGTAACACAATATAAACACAACAGAACAAATACCCACAATCCCATGCATCCCTAACTATTCCGGGCTACATTATACACCCCCGCCCCACCCAACCAACGCATGGAGGAAGGGGGGGTGTATATGTTTATGTTATGCAGATGTTCTCCCGAAATGTGTTTGTGATTCTTGTTTGGTGTGGGTTCACAGTGTGGCACATATTAGTAAGAATGTTAAAGTTGTTTGTATCCCAACCCTCAGTGTAACCTGTATGGCTGTTGAGCAAGTATGCCTTGCAGTCACTTGAGCGTGGTAACGGCAGCCACACACTAGATGTGGCCGGCCGGCCCTCAGTTAACATGGTATGAAGGCGCACGCGACGGCATGTTCTAGAGAGCGTTAATGTTATTGCCATCACGGCACACCCTCAACATTGTTGTCCGGATGGAAATCTGAGAAAATTATCCTCGGGAGATTTCAGGGAGAGGCATTGAAATCCGGAAACCTCCCGGAAAAAATGGGGGGGATCAGCAGGTATGCAGCTGAGCCACGTCAGAGTGATCAAAGAGCCGCATGTGGCTCCGGAGCCGCGGGTTGCCGAACCCCTGCTGTACAACATGTATAACCTCTGACCAACAGTGAATCAATAAATGTATATTTTTTTTACTGGCAGGCTGGACTAGAGCTACGCGATGTAGAGAAAATTATTCATACTGATACAGATGATATGCAGTATATCACGATAGAGTAATTCCTCGTTTACCACTGTTATTGGTTCCAACAAAGTCAGACTCATTATATTATAAATTTATTATTTTCATAGCTAGAGCATAACAACTTTTAACTACCTTCCAAACATATTTTCCACATTATGAGAGCCCTTAGACAGGAAATAACACCCTGAACTCACCTCTACAATATTATAAAATAATATTGTAATGCTGCCTGAGACTGAGGCGATCAGTGGCCACGATACTGAACAGCGTGCTCTAATTTGTTTGGTCTCATCATTGGGCCAATACTCTTGTGGTATTGATATTTTTAGTTAGTTTTACTATTTTTAAGATTAAAAATGCATAATCTAGGAAAAATCTTATAAAAAAAAAAAAAATATCAGCGATGTGGTAAAACTGCAATATTTGAAGAGTGATGTGGCTTGGGACGACTAAATAACATTTTTTCTATACACATGGAATTAACGTCAATTTAGCAAATATTTTCCCCTTCTATTTTTAAAACCCATTTTATGTATAAAAATGACAAGACAATTACAAAAACAAAAGTATTTTAGTGGCTTGCCTTCTTTTTAACAGTGTATACTAGGGCAATGTCGGCACATATGAATTTAGAGATGGTATCTGCAATTTTCTCTGTGTCTACAGGACTGCTGGTCATAGATGAGATGTAACTAGATCAAAATGTGCTTCATATTTAAAAGCGGTCTCCCTGAAAGAAGGTAGTCAGAAATGTTGTGTTTTTAATAGTTATAAGCATATTAGTTTGGTCTTGCGCAAGGGATTAGAATCGCAAATTAAATGTGGAATTCACACTACAAACCGAAAGCGAGCACAGACCTCTTCGTTTACGGTGTAACTTGCCCACTCAGGCAGGCATGACGGATGAGACAGTGCTGCTGCTTTTTTTGGAATTGTCCCAACTCTACCAACCTACACAGCACCCCTGCTAAAAAAAATTTAAAATCTTGTCATGTCTTAAACCCAATTTAGTGTATCCTCATTAATGTCATACACCTATCATAAACAATGTATTTGGAGAACGATTGTTAGGTATGTTTTTCTTTTCATCACTCTGCGGTTTTGAGGTAGCACATTTCAACACTGTCTCGGTTATGTTTTTCATGCAGAGTCTTTAGGTGATAGAAAATATTAAACTCTTTCAAGTTTGTGCAGATTACCCTACACTTGTTTGGTCAGTGTCTGAATTTTTAATACAAACCAAAGCCATACAAAAGGAGTTTCTTTTTCCTTTATTTGGCATTAATTCCACTGTGGGTTTGGTTGGTTTGTGCTTTTCGTCTCTGCAAAGTTGTTGATATCCATGCTCCCGCCAACTCTAGCATGCATGGATGTATTAGCGCTGGGAAGTTTTTATATGGCACTACAATATCAGGCATGTAATTTGACCACAATGAAAAAGACTGAAAAAATTTCCGGAGGTCTGGGGGACGAAGGCCCCCAGCCAGGTCCAGGTCCTGGTTTTTCACCAATTTAACATGCTAAAATTAACAAACACAGCACCATTTGAAGAAAATATTTTAGTGTTTAAAGACATGAAAACATCATTAATAGAACATACATACCGCAATTATCCTAATGAATATGGTTCAGTCCCAACAGTATTTAGTCACTAATATTTACATATTGTGTTCATTTCACATCCACAGGTGTTATTATCTACAGTTTATTTACAGTATTACCACATTACTTCAGTTCACTTCACACATTTACTTGCTCAGAGAGTCCTAACATGAGCTTTCCTTGCAATTTTCTGAGCAGCCTGTATTTTCCTTTTGGTCTCTGCTTTTGTAGCTTCTTTTTTGGATTTCACTGCCAACTTCTGCCTCTAGTATTATATGCAAAAATTGTTCAAATAAATTGTTAACTGGAATCAATAATGCGACTCTTTGAATTTCTGTAATTTCATAATATATTTTCAAGTGGCTTTTTATTTTTAGAAAAAAATATTTATATTTCGAGAAGCAATAATTGGTTAATATTTAAAACAAACATGCGTATTTGGCAGGCAAATATTTTTTAGCTTACCTCATTATTAACAACCCTGTCATGGATCTTTCCTCTCGATGTCTACGGCAGTTGTCGATGTAAACAAAGGATGAAGTCCGTAAGGTTTGCTCACTTTCGGTTGACATCCAAAAGTACCAGCTAGTGAAAAGTTTGTTTTCCCTGCTTCAAGTTGTTTCATATGTTTTTGGCGTTTCGCATGTACTTCCAAAGCCTTGAAACCTTGTGATCCATAGTCAATATTATCATGACACCACGTGCACAAAACTCTTCCGGGACGATCGATTTTCCGAATAAAATCGCCGAACAAAGTCGTAACTTCCTTCTTCCCAACAGTATCAGTGATTTCCCTTTCCATCCAGTTCCTTCGAAACTTATTTCTGACATGTTTATCAATTTCTTTTACTCGTGAAGCGTCCTTTCTCTCGAGAACTGACATCGTTTACATTTGGAAAATGGCGGTAACATCATCATTCATAACAGATGTCCTGATTGGTCACAAGGAACATATTGACCAATCAACTTCACCGTAGTTGATTGGTCGACACTTTTTCCCCCCCGAGATTAAAAAAGACGAAATTACGACTTTAGACGGAAAAATGACATGCCTGCAATATACATTGATATATTTAACAACACTAGACTGGCCCTTTAAAATCTGACAATTTATCCATGTAAAAAAAAGTATGATTTCCCTAATACTTGTAATATCAATTGTTCTGATACAAATGACAGTCTGTTACTTGGACTAATTTACCACATCCGAGCAGTTTGTATTTAAATAATTTTCTATTACCGACCAACTTAAACATCACATTATGATTAAAGTGTCATAGCGTTTCTCCTTAATGCAAACTTGCAGTTCATGTTCAATAGAGGTAAAAACATTCATGAAGGAGATGAGTAAATAAACATCCTTTACTGAGTCTGGCCTGCTTTTTTCTAGGATTCAGAATAACTCTGATGAGCTGCAATCAAGGGTGGAGGAGATACACAACAGCAAAATGATGTTGGAAAATGAATTGAAAAGCAAGGTGCTGGCCCACATGGAAGTTGACAGAAGAATAAATCACCTGAAGCCAGACCTCGTGCAGCTCAAAAAAATCAGAGATCAGTATTTGATGTAAGTCCACACTTCCAATTAATTTAACAGTTCTTTCTACATTAATCCTATGGATTCTTACCTGGAATTAGAATTACTGAATAGGTCTTTTTATGTGCATACTAACTTAGAGCAAATCATATCTATCCAAGCAAACTAACTCTGCTCTCGGTTACAGCTGGCTCTCACAGCAAGGAACCAGGCAAAGCCAAATTAATGACTGGCTTGGTGTAAGAAATGAAGAAGAGTGAGTATCATTGTTTATCCCTTTATTTTGGGGTGTGGCTCAGATAGTATAGCTGAAGTCTTGAAACTTGAAGGTTCCTGGTACGAATCCAGCTTTCACCATCCTAGTCAGTATCATGTCCTTGAACAAGAGGCACGACGAGGAGGAAACACTGTCAAAGTGGAGCCACATAAATAAGACCGCCCACAAAATGGCGCATCGTTAAGCGACAGTCAGAAAGCGACTTGAAGATGGTCTGTAACACTTAAAGGCCTACTGAAACTCACTACTACCGACCACGCAGTCTGATAGTTTATATATCAATGATGAAATATTAACATTGCAACACATGCCAATACGGCATTTTTAGTTTACTAAATTGCAATTTTAAATTTCCCGCAAAGTGTCCTGTTGAAAACGTCGCAGAATGCTGACGTGTACGCGTGACGTCACGGACTGTTAGGAAATTTTGGCGCTGCGCGCACACACAGCTAAAAGTCGTCTGCTTTAACCGCATAATTACACAGTATTTTGGACATCTGTGTTGCTAAAGCTTTTGCAATTTGTTCAATTAATAATGGAAAAGTCAAAGTAGAAAGATGGAGTTGGGAAGCTTTAGCCTTTAGCCACACAAACACAAGGTGATTCCTTGTTTAAAATTCCCGGAGGAGAAACTTTACTATGGAATAGAGCGGTCAAGCGAACATGGATCCCGACCACTTGTCAACCAACAGTTTCCGGTGAGAAAATTGTGGTAAAAAGTCGCCACCTACCGGAGATCAGCTGAGCTTGTGCCGTCCGTACAGCTACCGTCAACTTCCATCAGACACTGGCCTCTACACACCCGTGGATACACCCTTCCGACTATCAGGTCATATTAAACTCACTAAAACACTAGCAACACAATAGAAAGATAAGGGATTTCCCAGAATTATCCTAGTAAATGTGTCTGAATCTGTCCCAATGCAATCGCGTTTTTTTTTTTTTTTTTCCTAGTCCGTCGCTATCAATATCCTCAAACACGAATCTTTCACCTTCGCTCAAATTAATGGGGGAATTGTCGTTCTCTCAGTCCCAATAGCCCTTTTTATTGGAGGCTTCCATTAAAAACAATGTGAGGATTTGAGGAGCCATCAACGGGTGACGTTATCGTCTGTAACTTCCTGTAAAGGCAGGGCTTTTCTGTTAGCTACCAAAAGTTGCAAACTTTATTGTCGATGTTCTTTACTAAATCCTTTCAGCAAAAATATGGCAATATTGCCAAATGATCAAGTGTGACACATAGAATGGACCTGCTATCCCCGTTTAAATAAGAAAATCTCATTTCAGTAGGCCTTTAATCTATGAAACATTTTAACCAAAGAGCCACCTTCCATGTTATGTAAACGACAAGGAAGAGTTTAAAAATTTAGAAAAAAATTAAATAAATATGACCCATTTAATGCGCCTTACAATCCAATGCGCCTTTGTAATAGTAGTGTTCTCTGCTTCACAATGTAATTTGAAATTGAAGCTTCCACTTTTTGTTAGCCCATACACCCTAGCAGACGGTACCCACCACGAGGAGAGAACCTGGTATGTTGGAAGTATGACTCGAAAGGAGGCAGAGGAACTGCTTAGAGGCAGAAGGGACGGCACTTTCCTCATCAGAGATAGCCAAAGTCAGAAAGGATCCTACGCCTGCTCTGTAGCGTGAGTACATTCAAATTTGCTTCTTTGGATAGTGTCATTTATGATAGAAATAACAGACCGTTGACCCTCTTGCACAGCGTGGACGGGCACGTGAAGCACTGTATGATCAACAGGACATCTACGGGCTATGGCTTTGCTGAGCCATATAACCTGTACCCATCACTCAAAGAGCTGGTGCTCCACTATCAGCACACATCCCTGATCCAACACAACCAGCAGCTGAATGTAACCCTGGCCTGGCCTGCTCTCAGCCAGCAGCCCAGCTGAGAAACCACCAGCATGCCACACTGATAGCACTTTCTCGATGTTTCACTTTATCAGCACTCCGAAGAACAGCAAAACAGGAAGGACACTGTTAACCAGCTCAAACTGAAAAGGTGTTGAGAATTTTAGCGCTTATTTTTTATATCCTACAAAAGCATGATGATACCTCCCTTTGTTTTTCGTTTTTAGAACAATCACATGTCTGTAATGTTTTTCTTGTTAGGCAACAAAAAATAGAAAATTATATTTGAGACCAAGATTTTTTTAGTGCATTAACTATGAAACCTCACGTGCTGTGACAGTATGATAGATGCCCACAGTATGTTTAACATTGCTTTGACAGTCACTTATTCCTTGAGGAGATTTTTATTGAAGCAATTTGCTGGCGGACCCAATGACAATGTAAACAATCGGTACATCTGCAATTAATGATTCTCTTTACTCAGGATGTCCTGATCATCCATAAGTGAGATCGGCCGATACCAATCACATGTATTATAATCCCTTAAATATTTTATTTATTTATGGGGGGTGCTATTGACAGTTTAACAATATCAACACAATATTTAAACAAGTTCCTTATTCTCTTTCTTGGTGTGTTCAGCCTCGTCCTTCGTGGATAATGATACTTAGACACTTATGATATAAAGAAATGCAGCTTATTTGCAGTAATGGAGGTAGTTAATACCTTAGGTGGAGCTGCTCCACATTGTGTATGGAGACACATAATTAGCTGTTAGCTACACAGTCAGCCAGAGGGATCAACAATAAAATGCATTGATCGGCAATGGCGATCACATAATTTTCACAAAAATCGGCCGATACTGATTTGTGGCCTATCGATTCGCATATCCCTACACTTAAGTAATGGTAATGGTGTTTAAGCAGCTATTACAGTGGTACCACAGTTTTCGTTAAAACCCAATTTTTTTTGTATGATTCAGTTTGAAAAAGTAGATAAGAAACTTTATTGAATTGAAGAAAGAAATTATGGCAAAGTATGAAGGTGGCAATTGTATTCCTTACCTTCCCCTCTTTCTCTGCACTTTGCCATCTTGCCCTTAGTGACGGTAAAAGTGATTCATTCATTAATTTATATATACTTAGTGTATATTTATTTTATAACGCAAATATATATCTGCACTGTTTTCTGCATGTACAGTAAGAAGGGGATTCATATGGGCCCCATTTGTCGCAGGCTACCTGACACATAAAACGTGACAAATTGGGGATGTGCACTATCCACCTTAGCCGCCAGATGGCAGTAGAGTGTTGAATATCTTAAATGCGTTTTGTGGCAATTCCAACTTTGACCACAACGCCAGTTGCGTTATACAGAGTGGTACTTTACATCATTTTTAAGCAGACTGCTTGGCAAAATGATTAACCCCTCACTAGGGCTGGGCGGTATACTGGTATTACTATGAACAATTTTACAGTTAATACCGGTATATTTTAGAAAGAGATATATTTTTGTAACAATACGTCATACCGGTATCTTTTGATGTGCCTTTGTTACAGCAGTTTGCGGCCGGGGGGCCTGGCAGGCACCGTAGCTGAGAAGGGTACGGCACGCATCCGGAGTCGCTACCGCGCTTTGCCGACACCAATTCCCGTACTATAGCTCCAGCGACTGGCGGGGGATCCTCTTTAAAAACCAGAGGTAACACAAACTGGTGAAAAGATTCAACAAAACAGCTGTCACAGCCAACAAAACCGCCTCCACTGAAGCTAACAAATACAGCTCAGTTGAAGCTCTCGCTGAAATTACACGTTGCCTGGCAACAGGCACCGCCTTTTAAAAAGGCACTCACTGTCTGCCATCATAAAACTTCTCAACAGCATATTAATTATATTTAAAAAACACAATTACATGTATTAAAGTTTAATTCCATTCATAATTAAATTACATTTTTGGTCAAGTAACTATAATTACTTTTAAAAAGTAATTTTCATAACACTGGTAGTAACAGTAATGCGGTGTTGAGTTTAAATTTCCGCTCAGTGCGTTTGTCATTTCTGGGTTGCAATGTTTTTGACCGAGAGGAACATACATTTTGTTATTGTTTTTTTATTATTATTTTTTGTGGGTGGGGAGTGTCATTCAATGGCTGCATTAGACAAGTTCTAGAGGCATAGCATATACACAAACAGAAAACAGCTGAAAATTAGGAAGAAGATTTTCACAATGTTTTAAAAGATTCAACCTCACCAAAAGGTGGGCTGCTCCTACTATTTGGTCACCCAAGTTTACGTTTCGCCTAAAATGTTTACATTTTGAAGTTGCTTCCCTGTTGTCCAGCAATGCTAATATTTCCAACAATATTTAGTAACATCAGTATGTTGTTGCCATAGAATAAACAACCTGCGAGAGATTTATTTACAGAGCATTTGTGGAGTATTAACACCGCTTTATTTTTTCCACATTTATGTTACAGCCATATTCCAAAATGGAATAATTCGTTTTCGTCATCAAAATTCCCCAAACAATACCCCATAATGACAATGTGAAAAGGTAGAACATATTTTAAAAATAACATGTACATAAGTATTCACAAAATTTTCTTAATACTCTGTTGATGCACCTTGCGCAGCTATTACAGCCTCAAGTGAATTAAGCATGGTGGAGGCAGCATAATGCTGTGTGGATGTTTTTCAGCAGCAGGACCTGGTAGACTAGTTAGGATAGAGGGAAAAATAAATGCAGCAATGTACAGAGACATCCTGGAAGAAAACCAATGCTTTCCATCCAACCTGATGGAGCTTGAGAGGTGCTGCAAAGAGGAATAGGCAAAACTGCCCAAAGATAGGAGTGCCAAGTTTGTGGCAAAAAGGCTTGTGGCTGTAATTGCTGCCAAAGGTGCAACAAAAAAAAATTGCGCAAAGGCTGTGAAAATTGTATTGAGAGCAGTGCTATCAGACAAATGGCAGTACAAATATGTGCGAGACTTATGGTTGTCAATGGGAGTGTTGTGCGACACACCAACTAACTGTTAGTATACCTGTGAGTGCTTGTGTTCTTGTTTCTGTTACACAGATTATTTACATACACACATTTAGAATACGTGTTAAATCCGTTCTGTAAAATATTCAAAACGCAGTTTTTGTACCGTTCTTGTGAAGAGAAAAACATTGAAACTGAATGCACACCACAAGAATTGCACAGCAGCTCTTAAATGGGGTAACATTAAAGCATAGAATTTGCACTAATGCATCTCATTTGATGCGGATGTATCATGACCGTTTTCTGTTATGTCATGTTATTGTCTGTAACTGAAGCAGGCCGATTTGTGATGGTGCTAAGTGTGCTGACGGATGTCATGTGACTAACAGAGCACTAATGGACAGTGCTAGTGTGTGGCATCTTGTTACCAACAGTGGTTTATTATTTGGAGTAGGTAACTTTGTATTTTCTCAAGTGTGTGTGCGATGTCATCTTCTGCTGCTGTATTGTAACGTATATACTTCATCCCCATGCACAAAGAAACACATCAGCCTAGTATAACGCACCTGAAACGATCGGTTTGATGAAACTATAGACAGAAGATGAGCTGTTATCTTGTAGCTTATAAAACAGTGGGGCTAATTTATGAATTTCTTTGCAAACGGCCATATTTGTTTTGAAGTTTTTAACACTGAAAAATTGTGTTATTCATTGTGCAATGGCGCCATCTTTTGGACAAGTTTGGTCACTGCAGGCGCTGCAGGGTGAACGTCCACAGTATTATCTTTGGTTGTGTGCTTTGAACCAGAAGTACAAGTGCCGTTCCGTCGTCGACTAGTCCATAGCCTTTCTTCATTCATCACTCCAAACAATGTTTTGGAAGTTTTACAACATAACTAAAATATTTCATAATTACTAAACCGTCCCCAGTGTGATGTCTGTAGGAGTGTTTTCATGCTTATTTGTACGTACTATCGTAATGTTACCAAGCTAAGATTCTTAGCATTAGCTAATATGATAACACGTTTACGTATTAGTATTAACTTACAATGGCATTCTGTTCGTATAGTTCCAGTTTCATAAATTCACCAAAACGTCACAGAGGAGTTATTGAACATGTTAAGCTGATTGGAGAGTTCGCTTCCGCAGCTAGTGGGTCCATGACGATGACTTTTGTTTTGTTTGATCAGCCATTTTACTGCTGGGTGTCAGGCACCGTTTGGAAACAATTAAGGAATGACCATTTATAAAATAACTGATGTCACAACATATATCTTCTGCTTACAGTCCGGTGCAGCTAATACATGGAAAAAAAGATTTACTTCTAAAATTTAGTGGGTGCGGTTTATGTGCGCAATAATCTGGAAAATACGGCAATTCCTATATACCCAAATCTAGTTGTCTATTTTTTACCTTTGTACATTAATCAGTTTTGTTCAAGTAGCCATTATACAAGTGAATGGAATTTTCCCTAAACATGACAAAACATGGTGAAATATTGATTTAAAATACACACTCGATTTTCTTACATCCAAACCCTCCTCAGGTGATTTTACTGTGTCACTGCTGGCTTGGAATGGTTGCAGTATGAGGGAACAAGCTTTGAAAATACTTTCCCCAGTGATCTCAGTTATGGTCATATTCACATACATTTGCATTACAAAATAAGGGAATGTTTCTGTTAAATAAGGGAAAACAAGTGGAATTCTGCCTGAAATTTACAACATGGGAAAAATACAAAAACGCAAGGGCACCACTAAAGAAGTGAAAAAGACAGGAGAATTTCTGGGAAAAGGTGAGGGCTGACAAGAATGAGTATTCACAATTAAAATGTAAGTCTCTGTAATAGCAGTGCTGGAAACAATTACATCAATATAACATTTGAACAAAACAAGCTACTGCATGGTATATTAACATCAGCTTCCATTATAGAGTATGTTGGTAGAAGTTTAGAGACTGTTATGTAGAATTTGAGGTTGTTTGAATTGTGATAGCTGCGTTTACACTGCAGATCGAAGCGCTCAATTTAGAGCTCAATTTAGAGCCTATAGCAGAGATCTTCAACAGAGGGTCCGCGATTCCACGGCAGACAAAAGGGGTACTGCAGGGAAGCTGTGAAGTTTTTGGTTGATTTTTATGATATATCGTTTTATATTTACCCTTACAATTTTTTCACAAATGTATTTAAATACACATGAACATTGAGCCAACGCATTGTCACGTAGTTGAATATGAATAAATAATAACATGAGTAAATCATTACTTCATTCATGTTAGTATTTAGTATAGCTAGCCATCGGCACGCTGTAGTGGCCAGCTAGCGATCTGCGCCCTAGTTGCCAGCTAGTGATTAGAGCGCTAGTTGTCAGTTAGCAATTAGCACACTACTGTCAGCTGACAATAAAGCCCTTGCTGCCAGCTGGCAATTAGCGTGCTAATTGTCAGCTAGCACTTGGCGTGCTAGTTGTCAGCTAGCGATTGACACCCTACTTGTCAGCTAGCAACTGGAACGCTAGTTGTCAGCTAGCAATTAGTGCGACAGTTGCCAGCTACCAAATAGCGCACTATTATCAGCAAGGGATTTAATTTCATTTGCAGAAGCCCTGATTCAATGCAATTACACGCAGTACATGTTTTCTGTTAAAACTGAAAATGCCAGAAAGTGTCGAATTGGAAGAAAAGGAAGAGAATTCATATTAGGGGTTGCACGTTCCGCTTTAGTCGCCAGTCGGCACTACAGTGTTGAATTTTTTAAAATCCGTTTTGTGGCAATTCCGACTTTGGCCACAGCATCAGTTGCTATATAGAGTGACACTTTCCATCATTTTCAGCAGACTGCATTGCAAAATTATAACCCCCCCCCCACCCCTCACGCAACATTCACTCAGAAATGGGGCCATATAAATCCCTACAGTATGTATTATTTCCAGCCTTTTGTGGTCCACATAACATTTTGTGCCGGGACATCTGTGGATTAAAGGACTTCTTCTCAACCAAATTTGTTTACCGGAAGTAAACAAATACCTGACTTCGAAATACATTTAAAATTATCTCAAGATCTCGCAAAACTATCTCAGGATCTGGCAATATTTTCTTTGGATTGTGTTTTGCTCACCCCCTAACCCCTGTATCTGAAAGAGGCTACTTGGAAGCAAATACAAATCGGAATGGTGTCGCCTCATAGTGCAAATCAAAACTACGAGAAGGGCAGAAAAAGAACAATCTACAGGAATGTTGTGATTGAGAGGAGTGTTACAAAAAATATGTTTTCCTGTCACCTGTTTGACATTTGTCCGTCATCCTTTCAGACATAGACATTTTATTCAAATATTTGGTCAATCGGAAGAATTATTCAGCATGAAAAAAAAAGGGGAAAGTTTTGTTTGAGTTTGAGCTGACCAAATACCTCTCTATTTGTTGTTTCCCCCCAAAGTAAGTAATGTTTCTGTGACTTGTCGCTCTAGTGACTGTAAAAATTGCCCTTCTTCTTTTATCCAAATCATTTAGTTGCACTTAATATTTTATTGCTGTCAAGAAATACTGCTGACGTAAATGTTTGTTTTCTATTTCAATTATGCAATGACATTGTGCGTGTTTTGTCGCGGTAGCTTGTCTTTCTTGCAGGAGTGAGTCATCTGATGAAAATGTGCTGGTTCAAAATGTTTTAGTTGGTGTGAAACCTATTGTCCTTATTTACCTTCTTCCAGACTACCATTGTTCATGTATGCACTTTAACTACCAAATAAAGTCAACATTATAAAAACGTGTATCTGTTGATATGATTTTAAAAGGGAGCTGCCCTTTTTTGGGGAATTCTGTCTATGGTTCACAATCATTATGAAAGACAAGAACACAACTTTTTGGGTTTTTTTTGGGGGGGGGGGGGGGGTTCCTTTAAGATGCGGCTAATGGAAGTCCTCTATGTGGCCCCCAAAGCCCTCTAAAACAGTGGTTCTTAACCTTGGTTCGATCGAACCCTAGGGGTTCGGTGAGTCGGGCTCCGATGGAAGTGAAGACACACCTGACTCCTCGTGTAAATAAAAACTTCTCCCTAATCGGCTTATTACGGATACGGCAACAGCAGAAGTCACACTGATTTCCATGTGTGTAATTTGTTTTGAGTTCATGCACTGTGTTGGTTTTGTTCTTTGAACAAGGTGATGTTCATGCACTTTGTGCAGCAGTAAAAAAAACAATGGTAACACTTTAGTATGGGGATCATTCACCATTAATAAGTTGCGTATTAACATGCAAATTAGTAACATATTGGCACTTGAATGTGAGTGTGAATGTTGTCTGTCTATCTGTGTTGGCCCTGCGATGAGATGGCGACTTGTCCAGGGTGTACCCCGCCTTCCGCCCGATTGAAGCTGAGATAGGCGCCAGCGCCCCCCGCGACCTCAAAAGGGAATAAGCGGTAGCAAATGGATGGATGGATAGTCATTATTAGTAAGTACTTATTAATACCTTATTCGGCATGGACTTATTATAACCCTAACAGCTAACCCTGGCCGTAACCCTAACCAAATAACTCTAAATTAAGTCTTTGTTACTTGGAATATGTTCTCCTAGTGTCCAAAAAACTCCAACTTAAGTCTTTGTTACTTAGAATATGGTCCCCATAATAAAATGTTGCCAAAAACATATAACTTTGGCTTGAATTTGAAAAAAAACTAAATTTTATTTTTCACTAAAGAAGGGTTTGGTGAATGCGCATATGAAACTGGTGGGGTTCGGTACCTCCAACAAGGTTAAGAACCACTGCTCTAAAACAACTTTAAAACCCTCTGTTTTATATAAATCAATCAATCAATTTATATAGCCCTAAATCACAAATGTCTCAAAGGACTGTACAAACCACTACGACTACGACATCCACGGAAGAACCCACATTAGGGCAAGGAAAACTCACACCCAGTGGGCAAGGAGAACTCACACCCAGTGGAACACCAGTGACAATGATGACTATGAGAACCTTGGAGAGGACCCCACCCCCCCACCCCCCCACCCACCCCAGGGGACCAAAAGCAATGGATGTCGAGCGGGTCTAACACGATACTGTGAAAGTTCAATCCATAGTGGCTCCAACACAGCCGCGAGAGTCCAGTTCAAAGCGGATCCAAGACAGCAGCGTCCACAGGAAACCATCCCAAGCGGATATATGCCGCTAATATATGTAATTTACTAACATACAGATTCATAACAATATCTAATATGTACAATTTTGAACGTATTTTGGTCATGTTAAGCATTACCGGAACTTATTTCCTGGGCGCATTGATTTCACTGCCCATAGCAACTTCCTATTTCCGTCAACAAAACTTTGTTCTACTTTTGGCAAACAATGAATGTGTGTCCTAATCATGGCAGAGTTCATACTAGGCAGCGAAGACAAATATTTTTGGACAAATGAGGAGTCACAACCTTATCTTTTTAAAGCTGAATATACGGAGGTTGAACTGCTGGTTGGAGAAGCTGAGCGAGCATAAATGTACCAGCAGATGGAAGCCAAAGAGTCAGCGCCTGTGTAAATGTGGAGCTTGCTGAACTATTCCACTAGAAATGGACTGCTTCTGTTGCAATAACAATGTTATTAACGATGGAAATTATCCTTGTATCTGACGAGGGGTACACCCAAAATCAACTGGAAAAAACGTCCTTGGACAGCTTGACCAAACGGACAACTGTCCACTGAGTAAGTCACTGTAATATTGATCATGACACATGCAGCACATCATGCTTGTTAGTACAACTACATATACTGTCTGGCTAGCTGTGTCCAAACAAAACATGGAACGGGAGCTAATACTTTACAGATACAGTGATATGATTGTTCATGTTTTTTAGATAGTATAGATTGGTGTCCTGTTGCATTACAAACTCAAAATTGATTCAGCTGCTACGGGGAAGCTGGCTTACGGCTAATGCCGTAGCAAGGTGATGTGTTATTACGCTAGAAAAACAGTTCCTCTGTGTTGCCTCTTACAATAACCATGTCTCTAAAGTTTGTCACTATACAAGATGCGGAACGTTAATAAAGTATAGGTGTTTTTTGTGGACACATTTTTAGATAGATAGATAGTCAGTCTACCCCAGGGTAGCTGTGGCTACAGATGTAGCTTACCACCACCAGGTGTGAATGAATGATGGGTTCCCACTTCTCTGTGAGCGCTTTGAGTATCTAACAATAGATAAGCGCGATATGAATCTAATCCATTACTATTATCATCATTATTATTATGTCCGTCATCCTTTCAGATATAGACATTTTATTCTAACATTTGGTCAATCGGAAGACTTATTTAACACACACACATACATACATGTACATACATACATGTACATAAATACCCGTATAGATGTGTATATTTTTTTTGCATTCTATTTTGTAATTGTAATAATCGGCATGTTCTAGGTGGCTCGTGGGAGCAATCCGTTCTTCCTCTAAATCAGTCTAAAATACTCTAAATCATTCTAAAAATATATCCACAAAAAATGCCAACGATACTTCATTCACATTCCGCATCCTGTATAGTAAAAACTGTAGCGACATTGCTATTGTAAGAGGCAACACAGAGGAACTGTGTATATGTACGTGTAATATATATAGATAGAATGATAGATAGATAGATTTAAAATGTGTGTGTGTGTGTGTGTCTCTCTCTCTCATAAGAATTGTGAATGAAAGGCAACATTTAAAAAAATAAAGTTTCCGTGAGAGAAAGCATTTTCACGCTGCAATAAATTCATTATACATTTACTCAATTTTTTTTGAAGAAGAAGACATCTATATTCTGTACCAACACATAAAAATGCTGTTTTTTTTGTGAGCTGACTGACATAAGTCCGGCAAAGTCATTTGCATAAACTTGACATAAAATAAAAATATTTTTAATAAGTACTATTTTAAGCAAGGCAGGTTTATTTATAGAGAATTATTCATACAAAGTGCTATACGTAAAATGACAAGGTAAAAATACTAATAAAAATATAATTTAAATTAAAATAATAAAATATAATCTTCATACAAACAATCAATTCAAATTAAAATCAAAGATTTTGGATAAAATATTTAAAGTTTTCATATGCACTATTAAAAAAAATAATTAGCCAGGAACATTGCCAATGCTACCGCCTGTCTAACATCTTCTGGAAGACTATTCCAAATTTATATTTAAAGTATAAAACTGAAACGCAGCTTCGCCATGTTTCGTTATGACTCTTAATATAATCATTCTGAAATACTTGTTTATGTTGAAAATATACTGATTGATTGATACTTTTATTAGTAATTGCACAGTACAGTACATATTCCGTACAATTGGCCACTAAATGGTAACACCCGAATAAAATTTTCAACTTGTTTAAGTCGGGGTCCACGTTAATCAATTAACGGTACAAATATATATACTATCAGCATAATACAGTCATCACACAAGTTAATCATCAGAGTATATACATTGAATTATTTACAATCCCAGGGGTGGGATGTGGAGGGGGGTTAGGTTGGGTTGCTATCAGCATACTTCAGTCATCAACAATTATATCATCTGAAAAATGGACATTGTAACAGTGTAGGTCTCCCTTGGTAGGATATGTACAGCGAGCGGTGACCATAGTGAGCTCAGAAAGCATAAGAACAAATATATACATTTTATTATTTACACGACTCCAAAGGGAATATGCGGTAGGAAATGGATGGATGGACATTTGATTATTTACAATCCAGGGAGGCGGGATGTGGTGATATTCTGTTCGACGATGTGAATAGGCCCTTTCTATGCCTCCAAACTAAAATTACACCACCAGATGTCACTAACGCTTAACAGTACCAGAGAAGCACTATCAAAACTTTAATAAATTTTTTTTTTGTCATCTTACTTGTTACATGTTTATGCCATATGTGGCTGGTTTGGGTACTAAGGGAAAGGGTGTGAAAAATGTAATGACTTTAAAATTGTACTGTTACGACTTGCACTTTTTTCTGTCTATTTGAAAATGTCAATAAAAAGAGTTGGATTATAAATGATTCTTAAAACCATCCATCCATCCATCCATCTTCTTCCGCTTATCCGAGGTCGGGTCGCGGGGGCAGCAGCCTAAGCAGGGAAGCCCAGACTTCCCTCTCCCCAGCCACTTTGTCCAGCTCTTTCCGGGGGATCCCGAGGCGTTCCCAGGCCAGCCGGGAGACATAGTCTTCCCAACGTGTCCTGAGTCTTCCCCATGGCCTCCTACCGGTTGGACGTGCCCTAAACACCTCCCTAGGGAGGCGTTCAGGTGGCATCCTGACCAGATGCCCGAACCACCTCATCTGGCTCCTCTTGATGCGGCGGAGCAGCGGCTTTACTTTGAGCTCCTTTCGTATGGCAGAGCTTCTCACCCTATCTCTAAGGGAGAGCCCCGCCACCCGGCGGAGGAAACTCATTTCGGCCGCGTGTACCCGTGATCTTCTCCTTTCGGTCATGACCCAAAGCTCATGACCATAGGTGAGGATGGGACCGTAGATCGACCGGCAAATTGAGAGCTTTGCCTTCCGGCTCAGCTCATTCTTTACCAAAACGGATTGATACAGCGTCCGCATTACTGAAGACGCAGAAACCGATCCGCCTGTCGATCTCATGATCCACTCTTGAACAAGACTCCTCGGTACTTGAACTCCTCCACTTGGGGCAGGGTCTCCTCCCCAACCCAGAGATGGAGCTCCACCCTTTTCCGAACCACAAAACATTACTATTCATGTCACATTAAAACCTGATACAATTAATTAAACTACCTTAAGCTACATTCATACAACAATACACTATTGTTGAGTCTTACCTTTAAATTAGCTTCTTCAGCCATCACTTCTTTGTCGTGTTGTTAGCAGGTTAGCATCAAGCTACCAGGCAAACAATGGCATATTTGATGAATATTAAATACTACATCAAACAGAAAACAAATAAATACCTCATTAAGGATTTGATGGGGGGTCTTAAAAACTCTCGAGTGGTCCACTTGAGCACACTCAACTTTCCACGACTAATCCAGTACAAGATGACGCATTCAATTTCCAACATGAGTAAACGTGTAAGCATATTACAAATGTGTTACAATTGCATTGTTTGAATGTTACCGGCGAAGTCAGTAACAGCTACATTTAACTGCTACTCTCGAAGTTAGTGCTCCAATAAGTTATATCTCCACAGTGGTTCCACCATATTCGGACAATGAGGTGTCTGAGTGTCATTGAAGGCGACACAAGTTAGTTCACCTGATGTTGTTAGCTGATTACAAGTTGTCGTGGGTGTTCCATCTGGGTACCCGGATGTTGAATAGAGCCTGGTCCCACCCGCAATCATCGCCAGTTTTATATCTACACTATGTAATGTATATACCTATATTCTTCATTAAATAAAATAGAAATATAGACGTCCAATCAAAAATTAGAATGACAGGGATTATTTTAAGTGAGTTGGGATGACATATTGTAATCGTCATTTCCGGTAAATCCTTCTTTACTGGCACTCGCGCCCCCGCCGTGTTAATTACGGAAGTGGGCCAATTAAGCGAGTAATAGGTTCAGTCTGTTCAAACCTCTGCTGTCCTTTCAGCAGCCATGAAGCTCGCAGTTGTTGTTCTTGTCCTCCTCTGCAACAGCTGGAGATGTTTAGGCTCGTCTCACCATCAAGCGTCATGTCACTATCCTCCATCCCAGTGGTGTCGCTCTTTGGAGATTGCTATCGAGTGTAAGGTGAGTGGAGTGATTCATTTATTTGTTTGTGTAATCATTATCTCGCATCAAAAAGAAAAAGAAAAAAAAAAAAAAATATATATATATATATATATATATTTGTGTGTGTATACATATATGTGTCTATATATATATATGTGTGTGTGTATATATATGTATGTGTGTGTATATATATATGTGTATTTGTACATATATGTGTGTATATATATGGGTGTGTGTGTCTATAAATATATATATATATATATATATATATATATGTGTGGGTGTGTATATATAGATGTGTGTATATATATATGTAAAAATGTGTGTGTATATATATATATATATGTGTGTGTATATATATTGATGTATGTGTATATGTATGTATTTGTGTGTGTGTGTATATATATATATATATATATATATATACATGCATACCCCTTGTGTATACATATGTATATATATGCGTATATATGTGTACGTATGTATGAATGTATGTATGTATGTATGTATTTATTATATATATACATATGTGTGTGTATGTGTATACACATATCTATGTGTATACGTATATATGTGTACGTATGTATGTGTGTGTATAAATAAATATGTATGTATATATGTATGTATTTATTATATATATATATATATATGTGTATATATATAATATACATACACGTGTGGTTGTGTGTGTATATACATACATATGTACACATATACGTATACGTATGTATGTATATATATATACTATATACACACACACGTATGTATATACGTGTGTGTGTGTATCTATCTATATATATAGATACACACACGTACGTATGTTTGTGTGCATGTGTGTGTATGTGTATATATATATATATATATATATACACACACGTGTATATTTGTGTATATATATACCTGTATATTTGTGTATATTTGTATATGTGCGTATGTATGTATGTGTGTATATATATATATATATAGATATATATATATATATCTATATATATATATATATACATACACACACACACACACCTGTGTGTGAATATGTAGATCTGGCAACTTGAGCATTAAGTTTTAAACATTTTAAGTATCAAAAGGGCCTCTGCATGTTTTAATTTTTCAGTGTGTGGCCCTCAGTGGAAAAAGTTTGGACACCCTGGCTTTAGAATACCGAAAAACGTTCTGTTTTTAATTAAGAGTCATGCCTAGATAATAAAGACCAATGGTTCATGTGACCACTTGTGGCCTAAATATTAAACCCTGAAATTAGATTTGACTTCCATGAATGTTTGGTTTTGTTCTGTCCTGTTAGTCTATTGATCCGCATTAATAGACTAACTGGCCTAAATCGGTATCAAAATGTGTCCTCTGGAAATGAAACGTATAAATGCCCCATTAAATGAAGTGTGAAATACATTTAATTGACGTATATTTAAATGTAAGCAAAGTTTCCTACACATTTATTTATTATAGTTGAAAAGATAATAGCATTTCTTGCCTGCCCTTGCTTTGTGAAATTGTTCTTTACCATAAAATCTAATGGTTTAAGTCCCAGTTGTCAAACACAAGGACGGGGGGCCAGATCTAGCCCGCCACATCGTTTTATATGACCTGCAAAACCTGGAAATAATGTGTCAAGTTACAATACATTTAATGCAATCAATTGCGTAACTTTTCAACTTTATGATCAAATAATTGTCACAAATATATTGTCTTACATTCTAAACATTTTTGATCAAATAAAATAAATACTTAAATATCTGCTTGACTTATGATTTCAAAGCAGGATATTCATTAAATTGTACACTGTAAATTGACAATTGATTTTGGGGTTAAAAAACAACAACTTACAGCTCGGTTGCCCTAATTTAACCGTAAAAAAAAAAGCGGGTTATGTATTTCTATTTAAGGTAATACATTGTAAAAAAACAACACAAAAAAAAACTGGCTGCTTGGTTGCCATAACTTTACTGCAAAAAAGAGTGGTAATGTTTTTCATTTTCAGTAACATGCTATAAAAATAAAAATACAGTGAAAATTCTGACATCTGAGCTGACAGTTTTTTATATTGTTAAAACAGTGATACTGTTTTTCCATTTACAGTAATTTGTTTTAAAAATACAAAACACTGTCAGTAAAATCCCAGCTCATGAGCTGCACGTTTTTTTTACTGTAAAATCTACAGATTTTTTTTGTCAAAATATACAAAAAAATGTTTAGCTCTCAAATGCATTGGCAATTGTGTAATATCATAGGGCACATCTGTATACATTTCTGTTGATAAATTATTCACTGTTACAAGTAGGGCTGGGCGATATGGCCTTTTATTAATATCTCCATATTTTGAGGCCATATTACGATACACAATATATATCTCCATGTTTTGCTTTAGCCTTGAATGAACACTTGATGCAAATAATCACAGCAGTATGATGATTCTATGTGTCTACTTAAAAACATTATTGTTCATACTTCATTACTATATGCTTATTATAAACTTTCATGCAGAGAGGGGAATCCCAACTAAGTCAATTTACCGAAAGTGTATTTATTAAACAGTTATTAAGCAGTGGCACAAACATTCATGTCATTTCAAAAGAGAAAATGCAAGATTGTCAGAGACATTTTAAAACAAGCTATGAGTGCCCTTTTGTGCATGATGTCACTAAGATGACATATCAAAACAACACTAAATTAAAGTGCACTTTTGGTACAGAACGCCACTACAAAAGTTTAAAACAAATAAAGTGCATTTTTGTGCACAATGTCACAATATATTTCAATAAGTGCCAAATAAAAATGAGCTGCAAAATAGAAAATCAAATAGTATATGTCCTTCACAATCAATCAATCACTCAATCAATGTTTATTTATACAGCCCTAAATCACAAGTGTCTCAAATGGCTGCACAAACCACTACGACATCCTCGGAAGAACCCACATACCACTATGTGGTAGGTTCCTGCGGACGTTAATTCCTTCTGTTGTTGACAATTTTTTCATACGTTGTTGATCTGAAAATAGTTGCTTCGGCATTTTGTTGCACCGAATGGAAATGTTGACATGCAGAGTTTCAAGCACTCTTTATTCTCTAGCAGGTAACTTTTCAAATGATGCTACATTAGCAGTGGTGCTACTTTTTGTAGCAACGCTTTTGCCTCATCATTGTTCAACATATTCCCGCTTGAAGCCAAACCACCGCCAGACGATGGACCCCCTGCTGTTTTTCTTGGGAATTAATTCTTCATTTGTTACCAGATTCGCACCTTCTCTCTCTCGTATTACCACCCGCACTGCACTGTTAGCATCACAGCTAACGTTACCATGTCTCTACTTGTCTGCTCCTCGGGAGCGTGTGACGTTGCACATGTGACGTATGTAAGAAGGTGCGCTTGTTTCAAGTCTCTGTGAGAAGGAGAGACAGGAAAGAGTGGGAAAGGCATGCAGTGTAATGCCCGCAGCTAAAAGTAACTGCGTGAGAACGTATACTCTAATTTCACGATAGTTATTTTCTATATCGCAGAGACAAACCCGTGATATATCGAGTATATCGATGTATCTCCCAGGCGTAGTTAAAAGCAGTCCTCAAAACAAGTATACACCCCTGATTGAAGTCATTTAGAAGCTTTTATATTTTGTATATCTTTGTGCTCGTCCCAATTTCAACTATTTTAATTTTTTTCAGTTTATTCCCAGTGTTTGAACAGTCCTGTTAACTTACCTAAGTGTACAGTTGCTATACAGTGTACACATCCTGTGGTAAAGTTTTACTGTAGCAGATGGTCCTGACTCGGCAAGGTCAAATCAAATTTTCCGTTTCAGATTCTGGTACAATAATTTGTCAAAACTGAATAAATTAATTAAACTCAATGTGATTAATTTTTCCCCCCATGTTATGTACTGTAGGTACAGAAGCAATGCATGGAACTAAGTGCTATACGTCCTAAAGAGGCGGTTCCTCGGGTGTCTCTCACGTTGTACTATGAGAGTCTGTGTCCGGCCTGTAGAGTCTTCCTCACTCAGCAGCTTTTCCCCACCTGGACCATGCTGCAGGACATCATGCAGGTCACACTAGTACCGTATGGAAATGCCAAGGTGCGCTCATTACTTGCGAACAAGAAGTTCTTAAGTGATCAAACATAACATTTTTACTTATTGTTGCTCAGGAGCTGTTAACAGGCAACACTACCTTCACCTGCCAGCATGGACAGCCGGAATGCCGCGGAAATATGATTGAGGTTTGCAGTGTGTTGAACGTTTCTTTTAATCAATCAGTCAATCATTTGTTTGTTACCTCAGACCTGCATTCTGCACTTGTCGGACCACGCAGCTTTCCAGACCATCTTCTGCATGGAATCGGCTGCCGATGTTCTCAGCGCAGCGCAGCCAGTGAGTAGTGCGAAATGCATGGCAGTAGATACAAGGGCTGCAACTAACGATTATTTTCATAGTCTATTAGTCAGCGATTATCTTAACAATTAGTCGACTATAATAAAGCATACACATATTTAAAGGCCTACTGAAATGAGATTTTCTTATTTAAACGGGGATAGCAGGTCCATTCTATGTGTCATACTTGATCATTTCGCGATATTGCCATATTTTTGCTGAAATTATTTAGTAGAGAACATAGACGATAAATTTTGCAACTTTTGGTCGCTAATAAAAAAAGCCTTGCCTTTACCGGAAGTAGCAGACAATGTGCGCGTGACGTCACGGGTTGTAGGGCTCCTCACATCCTCACATTGTTTACAATCGTAGCCAGCAGTAGGTTAGAGCTATTCGGACCGAGAAAGCGACAATTTCCCCATAAATTTGAGCGAGGATGAAAGATTTGTGGATGAGGACGTTTAGAGTGAAGTACTAGAAGAAAAAAAAAAGAAAAAGCGACGGCTCCAGGCGGCGTTTCACATTTAATTAGACACATTTACTATGATAATTCTGGAAGATCCCTTATCTGCATATTGTTTTAATAGTGTTTTAGTGAGATTGTAAAGTCATACCTGAAAGTTGGAGGGCTGCGGTGAACGCCAGTGTCTCTCAGAGAAGCCATGGAGGAGCCAAGATCACAGCTGCCTTTTTGACAGCTGCAGGAGGAAGTCGCATAATCCACTGAAGTCTCCGGTAAGAGTCGACTTAATATCACAATTTTCCCATCCAAAAACTTGCTGGTTGACGTAGAGAAACATGTCCGCTTGACCGCTCTGTGTTAAAGCTTCACAACAAACAAAGATACACCGGCTGTGTTTCGGTGCTAAACTTAGCTGGACTCCACCGCTTTCCACCAACAGAATTATTCTTTATAGTCTCCATTATTAATTGAACAAATCGCAAAAGATTCAGCAACACAGATGTCCAAATTACTGTGTAATTATGCGATGAAAAGAGACTACTTTTAGCCGTGTGTGGTGCTGGGCTAATATGTCCGCTACAACGCGAGACATCATGCGCACGTGTCATAATACGCGTCATCATTCCGCGACGTTTTCAACAAGAAACTCCGCGGGAAAATAAGAATTGTAATTTAGTAAACTAAACCGGCCGTATTGGCATGTGTTGCAATGTTAATATTTCATCATTGATATATAAACTATCAGACTGTGTGGTCGGTAGTGGGTTTCACTAGGCCTTTAAAGGCTCTTATTTTTCCATCCACTTCTAAATGCGGCCTAAGTTATTTTAGGCATGTGCTTACCAACAACAAAGATGAGTAATTCACTCATAAATATTAATTTATACTGTAGTCGTGCTGCTCATTCAGCTGTTACAAAAAAGGAAAGGCTATGTTCTAGAAAATGATTAACCTTGTTTATGTATTTTTGAAAAATAGTTAAAATGGCAGCAATTAAAACACACCATCCATCCATCTATATTCTACCGCTTATTCCCTTTTGGGGTCGCGGGGGGCACTGGCGCCTATCTCAATTAAAACACACATAACACAAAATCGAACTTCTTCAAAAAGAAAAGCGCTTTCTGATGTTTAAAAAGAATATTGACTATTAAAGTTAAAGTACCAATGATTGTCACACACACACTAGGTGTGGCGAAAATATTCTCTGCGTTTGACCCATCACCCATGATCCCTCCCTGGGAGGTGAGGGGAGCAGTGAGCAGCAGCAGTGGCAGTGCCCGTGATTCATTTTTGGTGATTTAACCCCCAATTCCAACCCTTGATGCCGAGTGCCAAGCAGGGAGGTAATGGGTCCCATTTTTGCTGTTTTTGGTATGACTCAGCCGGGGTTTGAACTCCACAACCTACCGATTGATTAACTCTTGATGGTTTGAGGCCTCTAATAGACTCAATGTGTAGACTTTTATATTTAAATAATTCTTAATGTTAGCTCTTTAAGAGATTGTATGTTTAAGCTTATGAAACCTCCGCATTGGTGCCTGCCTGCGTGCACGCGCGTATAAAGTGCCTTTTTCAGGGCATTGCAAATTGACGCTGCTTTAAAAACCACTTAAATTGATGTAGACTAAGTTTAGCTGGCTGACTTTGGCTAAAATGTTAGTCATTTTTCACACAACTTCATTTCATTCTTGTTAGCTAGCTAGCAATGTAGAATCTAACACTCTTAACTACCAATGATTGTCACACACTCTAGGTGTGTTGAAATTATTGTTTGCATTTAAAGGCCTACTGAAACCCACTACTACCCACCACGCAGTCTGATAGTTTATATATCAATGATGAAATATTAACATTGCAACACATGCCAATACGGCCTTTTTAGTTTACTAAATTGCAATTTTAAATTTCCCGCGAGTTTCTTGTTGAAACCGTCGCGGAATGATGATGCATACGTGTGACGTCACGGACTGTAGGGAAATATTAGCGCTGCACGACACACAGCTAAAAGTCGTCTCTGTTCATGACGTAATTACACAGTATTTTGGCTCCTCGGCTTCTCTTTGTGTGTTCACCGCAGACATCCGACCTCGAGGTATGTCTTTACAATCTTTGCTTTACAATCTCTAAAATCTCACTAAAACACTATTAAAACAATAAGCAGATAAGGGATCTTCCGGAATTGTCCTAGTAAATGTGTCTAATTACATCTGAAGCGCTCACACTGCCATCGCCCGGAGCCATCGACTTTTTTTTCTTTTTCTATTCCTTCACTATCAATATCCTAATTCACAAATATTTCATCCTCGCTCAAATTAATGGGGAAATTGTCGGCTCCTCGGTCCGAATTGCTCTTACTGCTGGTGGCTCCCATTAAAAACAATCAGAATATGTGTGGAGCCCTGCAACTCGTGACGTCACGCGCACATACTTCTGGTAAAGGCAGGGCTTTTTTATTAGCGACCAAAAGTTGCAAACTTTATCGTCGATGTTCTCTACTAAATCCTTTCAGCAAAAATATGGCAATATTGCGAAATGATCAAGTATGACACATAGAATGGACCTGCTATTCCCGTTTAAATAAGAAAATCTCATTTCAGTAGGCCTTTAACCCATCACCCTTGATCACCCCCTGGGAGGTGAGGGGAGCAGTGAGCAGCAGGGGTGGCTGCGCCCGGGAATCATTTTTGGTGATTTAACCCCCAATTCCAACCCTTGATGCTGAGTGCCAAGCAGGGAGGTAATGGCTGCCATTTTTATAGTCTTTGGTATGACTCGGCCAGGGTTTGAACTCACAACCTACCGATCTCAGGGCGGACACTCCATACTGAGGTTGAGACCGCATCCTCCCTCCAAATGTCCGACATCATGCCTTCACTTTAAATGCTCACGTTTCATAGATGTACTGCCATTAAAAACAAGGTCCGCTTTGCAAAATAAGAGAGGTATTTGTCTTTTTAACTAGAATAAGAAGAAGTATCCTCACACTCAAAATGTTATCACTGACAGTGTTTTTGCGAGTGACCCCCTTCCCGACGGAAAACATGAATGATGATGTCAAGACTTTTGTCGAGAAATATAATTGTTTGTGACAAATTTGATTGTGGACTAATGGTTGCAGCCCGAGTAGAGATACCCACAATGTATACAGTTGTTTTGATACGTTATGCACTATCAGAAAAGTATGTATTCCAACAGGAAGGTAACAAGACACTGTATTTTTCGGATTATAAATCACTCCGGAGTATACGTTCCACTGGCCGAAAATGCATGATAAAGAAGGGAAAAAACATATATACGTCACACTGGAGTATAAGTCGCATTTTTGGGGGAAATTTATTTGATAAAATCCAACACCAAGAATAGACAGTTGAAAGGCAATTTAACAAAAATAAAGAATAGTGAACAACAGGCTAAATAAGTGTACGTTATATGACGCATAAATAACCAACGGAGAAGGTGCCTGGTATGTTAACGTAACATATTATGGTAAGAGTCATTCAAATAACTATAACATATAGAACATGCTATATGTTTACCAAACAATCTGTCACTCCTAATCGCTAAATCCCATGAAATCTTCTTCCTCGATGTCGCTTCTAAACAACTCTGCCAACTCCAAAGGTATACACCGCTTCCTCTTGTCGTTTTCTGCTGCATATTTCACTACATCCTGCTTGTAATCTGCAGTACATGATTTCCTTTTCGGTGCCATTTTTGTTCAGCCCTTCTCAGTTTTTATAAGTTACCGCCAACGATGAAATGATCTACTTTAATAGCTACGGCAGTAGCATATAGCAGTTAGCATTCCATGACCCACAATGCACTTCTGCCTTGACCCTCCCCCGCCGAATTCTTATTGGTTGACGTGTGTGTGACGATTGCTGACATTTTCTTCGTCTCTTCCGCTAATGAAATAAATATTTTTTAATATTTTACGGTAATGTGTTAATAATTTCACACATAAGCCGCTCCGGAGTTTATGTCGCACCCCCGGCCAAACTATGAAAAAAAACTGCGACTTATAGTCCGAAAAGTACGGTATATTAGGTTTTGACTACAGTCTGTCATTGTCTGGGACAATGCACGAGTACTGCCGGGACAGGGGAATTGCGGTTCATTGATCTAAACATGTACTTTGACGATCGATCCCGGTCCCTTTTAGAAAAATGGGAGGTATAGAAGTTTTCCACTCAGCACAAACGCGATTTATTGTTTTCCGTAACATCTCAGTAAATTTTAATGGACTGTATACAGGATTTCTGAAAAGTGAGTACACATTTCAGCAAGCTTTTTTAATGCAGTACATCTTCTAGAATGAAATACTATAGAAATAAAATACAGTTGTGCTTTAGGGTAGTCACTGTAGAGCTTGTAGAGCAGGGGATCCAAAGCTTTTACACCAAAGGCTGCCGACTGAAAAGTGAAACTTTGCGGGGGGCGATTTTAATACTTTATTTTGCTGAAGACTTATATTTAAAGACAAAACAAAGTGTCACCTTTGTGATAGGTGACAAAGTGTACTCTCAGTTATTACTGTTGCATGTGGGGGGTCGCAGCTTGCTGCGAAGTTCGGTCCCCCGGGAGACTAACGGACCACTCCGGACAGGACGTGCAGGTAGGAACATGATTTATTTGTAGAACTCAAACAAGTACCAAAGACTGAAAACAAGCCAGAGGAAAAATGTGCCGATCGCACTCCAAGCAAACGCGAACACTTAGCATAGGCAAAAAGACAAGGAATACTCGCGTAACTGTAGCATAAGCAAACAAAGAAGCCAGGTCGACCGACCGGCGAAGGCAGGCTTAAATAATACCTCTGATTAGTGCTTGAGGAACAGGTGAGCATCCCAAACACCAATCAGAGGCAGGTGAAAATATTAAGTGGCCAAGGTAACTAAACAAACTCGAGGGTGCACAACAACAGGAACTAAAGGAGTCCAAAACTAACAGAAAATAACAAAAACGGGCCACGGATCATGACAATTACAAGGTTCTCCAAAGGGGCAGCATCTCAAGTTTGGTTGACCTGCAACATATTGTTGGAAAAAACATAACAGTAAAAATGACTGAAAAGACTGATGTAATGACTAAATGCTAAAATTTGGTTACAAATAACTATTAATAATACAAATTGTCATTCATAACAAAGTTGACACTAAGTTTTGATGTCTGTTTGTAGCATTTTTAAATGTTAAATATAAAAAGTTCCCCCACATAATTTTGCCTTTTCAAACTGTATGTCAAATTTTCAGATTTTTGTCTCATTACATCATGTCTTTTTGCTCTTTTTTTCCCCCCTACATTTTTATTTTATTATTATTTTTCTGACATGTTGCTAACCAACAAAACTGCAAATGGCCCCAGGGCCACACCTTGGACACCCCTTCAGTATGTATTGCTGTTAATTGGTTTCAGGCTGGACCATAGTAAATTCATAAAAAAAAATAGAAATTTATTATGAATTATACTTTTATAGCTGCAGCAAATTATAAAAAAACAAACAGTTTTGACATGAGCTCTCTAAGGATGAAATGACACTCCTACAGTCATCTTCACACTCCTTTAATCTAATTAAGGAAAACTGCCAGCACCTGAGCCAGTCGGTGGCGACAATTCATTCAGTCATATTTATTCTTGAAAATTCTTAATTTAAGGCCAAAAATGAAGAGAATACACTTCAACGTATTTTTCGGACTATGAGCTGCTACTTTTTTCCACGCTTATAAAACGGTGTGGCTGATTTTATGGATTTTTCTTCGCCAACGACACTGGAAAGGTGTTTTATTTATTTTGCTATGGCGAGTTTTCTGACTGCAGGTGCTGTGGGTTGAAAATGCAATTCTTGTTCCATACCTTGTACCGGAAGCATATCCGGTGTAGTCTACTATCCGTCAATAGTGTTTCTGCTTGAAAGGATCTACATCACTCCAAGCAAGGTTTGCAAGTTTTACAATTTGACTAAAACAATTCATACTTACTAAACTGTCCAATGTGTGACGTCAGTAGGAGTGTTTTCATGAATATTTGTACTTGTAATGTAATTTAGCTAGCGTCGTTAGCTTTAGCGAATATGCTAACACATTTACCAGTGTCTGTGATAATAAAATTTGTTTAAAGAGATGTCCGATAATGGGTTTTTTGCCGATATCCTGATATTGTCCAACTCTTAATTACCGATTCCGATATCAACCGATACCAATATATACAGTGGTGGAATTAACACATTATGCCTAATTTTGTTGTGATGCCCCGCTGGATGCATTAAACAATGTAACAAGGTTTTCCAAAATAAATCAACTCCAGTTATGGAAAAAAATGCCAACATGGCACTGCCATATTTATTATTTAAGTCACAAAGTGCATTATTTTTTTTAACATGCCTCAAAACAGCAGCTTGGAATTTGGGACATGCTCTCCCTGAGAGAGCATGAGGAGGTTGAGGTGGGCGGGGTGTGTATATTGTAGTGTCCCGGAAGAGTTGGTGCTGCAAGGGTTTCTGGGTATTTGTTCTGTTGTGTTACGGTGCAGATGTGTTTGTCATTCTTGTTTGGTGTGGGTTCACAGTGCGGCGCATATTTGTAACAGTGTTAGTTGTTTATACAGCCACCCTCAATGTGATCTGTTTGGCTGTTCACCAAGTATTCTTGCATTCACTTGTGCGTGTGAAAAGCTGTGGTATTATGTGACTGGGCCCTCACGCAAAGGCAGTGCCTTTTTAAGGTTTATTGGTGCTCTGCACTGCTCCCTACGTCCACGTACAACTCTGTACAGTGGCGTTTTAAAAAGTCATAAATTTTACTTTTTGAAACAGATACCAATAATTTCCGATATTACATTTTAAAGCATTTATGGGCCGATAATATCGGCGGTCCGATATTATCGGACATTTCTATTAATTTACAATGACATTCTTTTTGTATAGTTTCAGATTCGTAAATTCACCATCACCGTGGAGTTATTGAGTCTGTTTAGCTGATTGGAGAGTTAGCTTCCGCAGCTAGTGGGTTCATGACGATGACTTCCGTTTTGTTTGATCAGACATTTTACTACTTTTTCCGGTTGAAAGCAGTGAATGGAAGGACACTGCAGCAACTGCAGTAAGCAAATTTGTCCAAAAGATGGTGCCATAGCACAAAAAAAATGGTATTTGCTTTGTTTTCTTTATTTGTATTATCGTCAGCAAAGAAAAATCCACTAAATGGCCCCACTGTTTCATAAGCCGCAGGGTTCAAAGTGTAGGAAAGACTGGCAGCTTATAGTCCAGAATTTACACTACATGTACAAATACTTTTTTTTTTCAAAAATTTGGTGAGTGTGGCTTGATGACCTGTGCGCTCTACAGTTCAAAGTATGGTAATTTTAAGGACAATTCTGCAATATATTAAAGGCGCAAATATCAAAGCTCCATGTGGTGTTGGACCTCCTTATTTTCCTCTACAAAAGGCTTGTTGCCCGCAGTTTAACATAAGTGAGTACAAAAATTGTTTTGACAACAGCACAGTCTGGTGCTGCATGAATGCCATCATCACTGGAGAGCTGCGGTTCAGGCACATTCAGAACGTGGTTAAATGATAAATAAATGATAAATGGGTTGTACTTGTATAGCGCGTTTCTACCTTCAAGGTACTCAAAGCCCTTTGACACTACTTCCACATTTACCCATTCACACACTGATGGGGGGGTTATTCCTACATGTGTGCTGTTTGTTATGTTTGCCACTCGGAGAGTTTAGAGTAAAGCGTGTCCTCCATGTTGTCACAGTGCCTTCACATGCACGCTCCCTCTGTCTCCTGGGCCACTGTGGACTTCTGCGTGAGGGGAGGTCTCGGCCGCAAACTGATGCACGCCAACGCTGCCATGACCAGAGCGCTAAGCCCCGCCCACACGCATGTCCCGTGGGTCACCTTCAATGGGGTAAACAACTAAACTGTGTTTGCAGTTATGTTAGTTAGCGTTGCTGCTGATTTTGGCATTTCCAGCCTTTTTATGAAACTGTTTGTCATTCTTCATAAATAACATTTAAAAAATTATTTTTAGGATTTTCTGATTTGGGTTTTATGCTGCAGATGATACCTGTGGTTGATGGTTCGATACAGCCTTCCTGAATATAGAGTAGAAAAAAAACTGCATAGCATTTCCTGCAAACAATGTTCTACTAAAGTTGGTGCTTTTTATCCATCCCATCCAACCTTTGTGTAATGTACAATAATGCCACAAGGGGGAGTCAAAGGATAGGATAACCCAGAGCCTTGTATAGAGTATGGCCAATAATGTGCAAAGTTAGGACAAAATAATAAAAAAACTATATTTATTTTCGGCATCGTTCGATATTTTGATTGATGTCAGCCAATTTGGGCCAAAGTGTTCCTATAAATGTAAATGGGTTGTACTTGCTTAGCTCTTTTCTACCTTCAAGGTACTCAAAGCGCTTTGACACTATTTCCACATTCACCCATTCACACACACATTCACACACTGATGGAGGGAGCTGCCACGCAAGGCCCTAACCAGGACCCATCAGGAGCAAGGGTGAAGTGTCTTGCTCAAGGACACAACGGACGTGACGAGGTTGGTAGGAGGTGGGGATTGAACCAGGAACCCCCAGGTTAATGGCAAGGCCACTCTCCCAACTACGCCACACCGCCCCCTTTATTCAGTCTTTATTTAATTAAATTTTTTACTTCCTCTTATAACACAGTATCTACATATATGTATAAAACATAATTGTTTGGCAAAACATACCATGGGTATGTTTAATTATACAGGTTGCTTTTCACCTATTTTGAAGCATTTTCTTTTGTATGTTTCATGGTTTGAATTCAAATTAAAGTATGCCAATGCTAAAATACTTCTCTCAAATGTTAGGTATATGTATTAATGTCAATTTGTGAGAGAGATTCTGTTTCCAGAATGAATGTAAATACATTTACAAGAAAAACCAGCTGCATAAGATTTTGGTTTTTTTGTAATTCCTATTTTTATACATTTATGGCTCTAAAAAAAACAACAAAAAAAACGCCAGGATATTTTTCCGAGAACTTTTAACCTAATGTCCACAATGGTATTGTCTATGCAAAAATGCAAAAAAAAAATAAAAAAATAAAAGAGTAGTGCCCAGACAAGTGAACAAAAATCACTTTCTAGCCACTTTTTCCTGGTTCACCTTATTGCCTATCGGTATCAAAGTTGGAAGCAAACATGGCGCTCTGTAGTCCCGTGAGAGGGGCTTTTGACCAGTCATTGAAGACATTGTCTGGCGTACTCACGTGACTACAGGGCGCCATGTTTGCTCCCAACGTTGATAGAGTTGGCCATACTTTCTGTATACACGGCTCTGGCATGGCCCCACAACTGTAATTAATGAAAGATTGATTAAAGTCCACTCATAAATCATTAAACTCCTTTGACAGGAATACAAGGAAGATCATGAAGACCAGGCCATGACCTCGCTCTTCCATTTGGTCTGCCAACTGTACAAGGTGAGTAAATGGTGCTTTATTTTACACCGCTTCAATAGTGCATGAAGTACTGCGGACAGAACACAATGATCATGCCGTGTTTGTGTCATAGCTTGATCAAAACTGCAAATAATAACCAGGGGTCTACAACCTTTTTTTCTCTAAACCATTTTCCGAAAATGTAAAAGGATGAGTGCTACTTGTATTGTTATTTGTATAGCTATGTCAAGCCAAACAAAGGGGTTACGCTTGTTTTGCCAGAGCAATAACAAAATGTTGGCATCCACAACTCACATTTTGTATTAAATGTTTCATTTCAGTTTGCATTTACTTCTTGTGTAGGGATTTTTTTTAAATCACTCAAGCTTTTTTGACAAAAACTAAATATTTTGTGTTTTATGACTGACAACAAATAAATTGTACTTTTGTTTTAGAAAGCAGATCTCCACTCAAAACACTTTTATTGTCTTGATATATTTAATGAAATGTTACAATAAAATGTGTGAATTAAACCATTTTAAAGGGGAACTGCATTTTATTGTTTATTCACAGTCGTTATGTGGGACACAAGCACATAAGTCTTAATTTTTCTGTGAATTCTAACTTGTAAATAAACGCTAGCAAGAGTCAGCTAACAACAGAGGTCATGGAATTTATTTTGTCTATAAAGCGTTCAAAAAACATCCCAAAACTTCCAACAATTTTTCATATACATTCTGCTAATATATATGTAATGTAGTAACAGGCACATTCATATTATTTTACCCATTTTTAGCATACGGTGGCGCATTAATTACAAAGAGTCATCAAGTTCTCTATTTCCTTAAAAAAACAACTACTAATCATGACAAACTTCATGAGCACCAAGATAGACTACTTGGAAAAAACAATGATCCAGAACCTTTTTTATTTTTGAGCCTGATTATAAGGAGGATGATCTCCAAGTTTTAGAAGCTAAATGATAAGCAGATCGTGCAAACAGAAGTATTTTGAAGTGCTAAACAACAAATACAAAGTAACAAAAACAATCGACTACTGCTCTCACTGGGATGCCGACTGACGGGATGTTTATATTTTCCCTTGGATCATAATTCTCATGCTTGTAAGAAAAAAATATGGCCGCAAACTAGCATCTTTTTGCGTCTTTCTTGCCGTCTCTGGGTCAAAGTTAACCAACTTCTCATTTTCTGTCAATTATTTCACAATACAAGTGAAAGGCTCATCCATCCATCCATTTTCTACCGCTTATTCCCAAGGCATGAATTATAATTGAGAATGAACTTTTTTACCAATTCAGAGGCGGTGCAGCAGCTCACTGGCACTACCGGTAAGTTAATTACCGCTCTGATCACAACACCACTGTTAGTAGTCCTCAGTGTTAGCTCTAATATTTGGTTAATAGGCAGGTTAAGACATGTAAATGGAGTATTGTTGGTAGTTTTTGAATGTTTTTTTAGAGGACTTTATGGGCGCGATAGTTTACTCCTGTTAGCTGCATTGTTAGCCACTTTGTATTTACCGTATATTACGTATTAGAATGCATAAACAATCAATACACATGTTCTTGTCTTACACAAGGATTGTGAATGATGGGCATGATTCCAAAAAAGTGCAGTTTCCCCTTTTTGGTGAGCTACTTAATATCACCTGGCGAGCTATTGGTTGGAGATCCAGGATTTGGACTTTTCGATGGAGTAGGTGGGGGATATATCCAATATACTCGATATATCGCTTGTTTGTCTCTGTGTGATATAGAAAATTACTATATCGTGATATTCGAGTATACGTTCTCATGTTCTTGCTTCTCCTTATCCCAAAAACTTAAAACAAGCGCACCTTCTTACAAACATCACGTGTGCGACGTCACACGCTTCTGCGGAACAGACAGGCAACATTAGCTGTGATGCTAGCGGAGCGGTGCGGGTGGTAATACGAGAGAGAAAGTGCAAATCTGGTAACAAATGAAGTAAGAATTAATTTCCAAGAAAAACAGCACGGGGTCCATCGTCTGGCAGTGGTTTGGCTTCAAGTGGGAATATATTGAACAATTCTGCGGCAAAAACATTGCTACAAAAAGTAGCACCACTGCTAATTTTATTTTTTATTCTTATTGTAATATTTCTCTATTTTGTTTCCATTTAAACCCCCATTATTTACTTTTTACTTTTATTTAAATTGATCTCAACTCTGTACACTGCTGCTGGAATTTTAATTTTCCTAAAGGAACTCTCCTGAAGGAATCAATAAAGTACTATCTATCTATCTATCTAATGTAGCATCATTTGAAAAGTCACCCGCAAGAGAATGAAGAATGCTTGAAACTCCGCATGTCAACATCTCCGGCCGGTGCCACACCACAAAATGCCGAAGCAACTATTTCCAGAACACCATGTGAAAAAAAAATAGTCAACAAACGAAGGAAATAACGTCTGCAGGAACCTACTACATAGCGAAGGACATACACTGATTTCCTATTTCCTACAGAATGCCACTACAATAGTTGAAAACAAAAAAATGCACTTTAATTTAGTGTTTTGATGTCATCTTAGTGACATCATGCACAAAAGTGCACTCATAGCTTGTTTTAAAATGTCACTGACAATCTTGCACTTTGTTTTGAAATGACATGAATGTTTGTGCCACTGCTTATTAACTGTTTAATAAATACTTTTGCTGAATTGAATAGTTGTGATCTCCCCCTCTGCATGAAAGTTTAAAATGAGCATATATTAATGCAGTATGAAGAAGAATGTTTTAAGTAGACACATAGAATCATCATACTGCTGGGATTATATGCATCAAGTGTTCATTCAAGGCTAAGGCAAAATATGGAGATATATATCATGTATGGTGACATGGCCTAAAAATATGGAGATATTAATAAAAGGCCATATTGCCCAGCCCTACGATGGAGCTCCTGTATTTGACCTGGCTGGTGTACCTAATGAAGTGACTATACCTCTCATGTCTTCCCAGGGGGTGAAGCCTCCCGCCTGCACCGGAGCAGCGGTCAGACTCAACAGAGGCTTCTGCTAGAAAGGTGTAAGAGTCAAGCACATATGACATTCAAATTATGCATGTTATATTACTTTGTTTTGTCTGATGATGTACATTAAAGAAAACCCCTAGGACATATACTTTAAACCAGGGGTCACCAACCTTTTTGAAACCAAGAGCTACTTCTTGGGTACTGATTAACGCGAAGTGTTACCAGTTTGATACACACTTAAATAAATTGCCAGAAATAGCCAATTTGCTCAATTTACCTTTTAATAAACAAATCTATATATATAAATTATATATAAAGAAATGGGTATTTCTGGCTCTCATTCCGTCGTACATTTTTTTTCCTGTTACGGAAGGTTTTTTGTAGAAAATAAATGATGAAAAAAACAATTGAACGGTTTAAAAGAGGAGGAAACATAAAAAAAATTCAAAATAAATTTTGAAACAGTTTATCTTCAAATTCAACTCTTTAAAATTCAAAATTCAACCGATAAAAATGAAGAGAAAAACTAGCTAATTTGAATCTTTTTGAAAAAAATAATTTATGGAACATCATTAGTAATTTTTCCTGATTAATATTTTAGAATTTTGATGACATGATTTAAATAAATTAAAATCTAATCTGCATTTTGTTAGAATATATAACACATTGGACCAAGTTATATTTCTAAAAAAGACAAATCATCATTTGTTCTACATTTTCCAGAACAAAATTTTCAAAAGAACTTCAAATGACTTTGAAATAAGATTCAAATTTGATTCTACAGATTTTCTAGATTTGCCAGAATAATTTTTGGGAATTTTAATCATAAATTTGAAGAAATATTTCACAAATATTCTTTGTCGAAAAAATAAAAGCTAAAATTAATTAAATTAAAATGTATTTATTTTTCCTTACAATAAAAACAAAAATACTTGAACATTGACTTAAATTGTCAGGAAAGAAGAGGAAGGAATTAAAAAGGTATATGTGTTTAAAAATCCTAAAATAATTTTTAAGGTTGCATTTTTTCTCTAAAATTGTCTTTCTGAAAGTTATAAGAAGCAAAGTAAAAAAATGAATGAATTTTTTTAAACAAGTGAAAACCAAGTCTTTAAAATATTTCCTTTGATTTACAAATTCTATTTGAGTTCTGTCTCTCTTAGAATTAAAAATGTTGAACAAAGCGAGACCAGCTTGCTAGTAAATAAATACAATTTAAAAAATAGAGGCAGCTCACTGGTAAGTGCTGCTATTTGAGCTATTTTTAGAACAGGCCAGCGGGCGACTCATCTGGTCCTTACCTTACCTTACCTGGTGCCCGCGGGCACCGCGTTGGTGACCCCTGCTTTAAACAAATCATATGTAAGAATCATGAAACCAACATCAATTTCCATATAATTTATTAGCATTCCCCCCCCCCACATAAAACACCCTGAACTCCCGAAAATCATTTGGTTTTTAAAACGTGAAAGCAGTCGGAGTGGCAGATCTACTGTTATACTTGTCAAGTATATTTGATCTTCATAGGCTCCGGAACATACTTCTTTTCTTCTTTTATTAATTTTTTTTATACAGTACTTTGTCCTGGACAGACGCGTACGAATAAATAGCTTTCAAGAAGTTGGCACGACATGATTGACAAGAATGATGACAGCTCAAAACAGGAAGTAAGCGGGAGCAGGGACACAATCATGTTGCACATATATTGTAATACTTTTTTTTTTCTTTGGCAATGATGTTTTCCTTGTTAAGAACCATTGTGGTATTTTTGGACCAAATCAGTACAATGGTCTTTAAACATCAGGTGCCATCTAAATATAAGGCAGATCAATCAAACTTATTTTCTACCAGCAGGAAGTGCATTAAAATGTGTCACTTCCTAGTCTTTCTACTTGTGTGCTGGCCACAGATACTGGTCTGGATGAGACGCACACGGACGCTATGGGATTAGAACAAAATGTAATAAAATGTCAGTTGCGTTCTTTGTTAAAAACTATCGCTATAAATGCAATCATTAGAATCTGTAGTGTAAAAATGTAGCATTGTTGGCTGGCAGGTGTGTTTAACACTAATGGCACACAGTTATCCCAGTCAAGCACTTTACTAACAAGATTTACTGGTTGAATTAAGTCATTTCTTTCAGCAACATTCAAAACTGTGCTTTTATTTATTTTTTCTCCCCAAGTCTACCTTTTGGGCCGGGCAGGAAATCTCCAAGTCTTTAAAGGCCTGCATTATTAAACCATAAACTATACAACAGTGGTTCTTAACCTGGGTTCGATGGAACTCTAGGCCTAGGGGTTCGGTGAGTCGGGCTCAGGGGTTCGGTGGAGGTGAAGACACACCCAACTCATCGTGTAAATAAAAACTTCTCCCTATCGGCGTATTACGGATATGGCAACAACAGAAGTCAAACTGATTTGCAGGATTGTAATTTGTTGTGAGTTTATGCACTGTGTAGGTTTTGTTGTTTGAACAAGGTGATATTCATGCACGGTTCATTTTGTGCACCAGTAAAAACATGGTAACACTTTAGTTTGGGGAACATATTCACCATTAATTAGTTGCTTATTGACATGTAAATTAGTAACATACTGGCTCTTTACGAGTCATTATTAAGTTCTTATTAATGCCTTATTATAAGCCTAACCAAATAACTAAATTAAAGGGGAACATTATCACCAGACCTATGTAAGCGTCAATATATACCTTGATGTTGCAGAAAAAAGACCATATGTTTTTTTTACCAGATTTCCGAACTCTAAAAGGGTGAATTTGGCAATCCAAACACCTTTTAAATGTTCGCTGTTGGAGCGATGACCTCTCACCCGTGACATACCAATGGGAAGCAATCCGCCATTTTCTCAAACACATTACACACACAAGTCAAATCAGCTGTTATTTTCCGTTTTTTCGACTGTTATCCGTACCTTGGAGACATTATGCCTCGTCGGTGTGTTGTCAGAGGGTGTAAACCCCAACCTGGGACGAATTCAAGTTGATTTACGTGGAGTATGCATCGATTAGCACGGCATGCTAATCAATGCTAACATGCTATTTAGGCTAGCTGTATGTACATATTGCATCGTTATGCCTCATTTGTAGCTATATTTGCATCCAGCCTTTCCCTCCACCCACATTTAATGCCAAACAAACACATACCAATCGACGGATTTAAGTTGCACCAGTGTCAAAAGATGCGAAAGTCCCTCGTTTGTTCTGCACATTTTACCGATGATAGCGAAGGCACAGAGATGTGTGGATATCCTGCGACACTCAAAGCAGATGCATTTCCAACGATAAAGTCAACGAAATCACAAAGGTGAGTTTTGTTGATGTTATTGACTTATGTGCTAATCAGACATATTGGCTAACATGTTACTTAGGCAAGCTGTATGTACATTTGTAGCTATATTTGCATCAAGCCTTTCCCTGCACCTACATTTAATGCCAAACAAACACTTACCAATCGACCAATTTAAGTTGCTCCAGTGGTCAAAAGATGCAATCGTTGGTTAGAAGGCGATCGCCGAATAGCTTCAATAGCTTCAGTTTTGTTCTTCAATTTAATTTTTGCTATCTGCCTCCACACTCCAACCATCTGTTTCAATACATGCGTAATCTGTTGAATCGCTTAAGCCGCTGAAATCCGAGTCTGAATCCGAGCTAATGTCGCTATATCTTGCTGTGTTATCCGCCATGTTTGTTTGTATTCGCGTCACTATGTGACGTCACAGGAAAATGGACGGGTGGATTTACAGATAGCGAAAATCAGGCACTTTAAAGCCTTTTTTCGGGATATTCCATGATGGGTAAAATTTTGAAAAAACTTAGGGGAAAAAAATAAGCCACTGGGAACTGATTTTTATTGGTTTTAACCCTTCTGAAATTGTGATAATGTTCCCCTTAAGTCTTTGGTACTTAGAATATGTTCCCCAACATACTAAACTGTTACCAAAAACATATATTTTGTCTTGAATTTGAAAAAAATATTTTTTTTAATTTTTGACTAAAGAAGGGTTCGGAGAATGTGCATTTGAAAGTGGTGGGTTTTGGTACCTGCACCATGGTTAAGAACCAATGCTATATGACCTGTGGCTTCTGAACCACATGTATTTTTTTTTAATAAAGGCACTGGTTAATGGCTTATGGGTCATTTGCAAACACTTAGATTTTAAGTCATTGAAAAATGTCTTTAAAGTAATTTAAGGGAATTCCAAGTTTTATTCTACAAAGGTCCGCATATAGAAAAAAAAATCCACCATTTTGATGTTCCGAGCAGGGGTGTCCTGACTTTTTCCACAAACAACCGCTTACTGTAAAGTCAAAGCAAGCAGGGGCCAATTTGATATTTTTATATTGTGTCAGGTTTGTGTTGTAAGTTAAAATACCAATGATTGTCTCACACACACCAGGTGTGGTGAAATTTGTCCTCTGCTTTTGACCCATCCCCTTGTTCCACCCCCTGGGAGGTGAGGGGAGTAGTGGGCAGCAGCAGTGCCACGCCCGGGAATCATTTATGGTGATTTAACCCCCAATTCCAACCCTTAATGCTGAGTGCCAAGCAGGGAGGTAATGGGTCCCATTTTTATAGTCTTTGGTATGACTTGGCCGGGGTTTGAACTCACAACCTACCGATCTCAGGGCGGACACTCTAACCACCAGGCCACTGAGTAGGTCAAGTAGTATTAAGTAACAAAGCAAATTCATATTTGTATCAAAAGTTCAGCCTTTTCTCATTAAATTGTCTTTTTGGCTTACATTTTGGCGTTTTAGTTTTGATTTTATTTCACATGCTGTGGGCCCCAAATGTCCACTTGGCCACACTTTGGACACCCCCGTTCTACGCTAAAACCAATCCTACGCAGCAGTTTCACATCTTAGCTCGTCTTGGAGTTGATGTAGCAAATCATTAGTGTAATATCGAATAATAAATATATGTTTAAGAAAATGCCAAGGGTATAAAAAAAAAAGTGCAATATGCCCTTATTTTAACTTCTGTAATTCAGTCAAGCATACACCTTTGTTATTCAGAAAAATCCCTCTATCAGCATGATAAAGTGGGAAAATTATGATATATAATTTGTTTTATTTAGAGGTATCTGATATTCCGATTTTGTCCAACTCTTAATTACCAATTCCGATATCAACCGATACCGATATATACAGTTGTGGAATTAACACATTATTATACCTAATTTTGTTGTGATGCCCTGCTGGATGCATTAAACAATATAATAAGGTTTTCCAAAATTAATCAACTCCAGTTATGGGAAAAAATGCCAACATGGCACTGCCATATTTATTATTGAAGTCACAAAGTGCATTATATTTTTTAACATGCCTCAAAACAGCAGCTAGGATTTTGGGACAAGCTCTCCCTGAGAGAGCATGAGGAGGTTGAGGTGGGCAGAGTTGGTGTATATTGTAGCGTCCCAGAAGAGTTAGTGCTGCAAGGGATTCTGGGTATTTGTTCTTTTGTGTTACGGTGCGGATGCTCTCCCGAAATGTGTTTGTCATTCTTGTTTGTTGTGGGTTCACAGTGTGGCGCATATTTGTAACAGTGTTAAAGTTGCTTATACAGCCACCCTCAGTGTGACCTGTATGGCTGTTGACCAAGTATGATTGCATTCATTTGTGTGTGTGAAAAGCTGTAGATACGTGATTGGGCCAACATGCAAAGGCAGTGCCTTTAAGGTTTATTGGCACTCTGTACTTCTCCCTACGTCCGTATAAACAGCGGCGTTTTAAAAAGTCATGAATTTTACTTTTTTTAACGGATACGGATCATTTCCGATATCACATTTTAAAGCATTTATCGGCCGATAATATCGGCAGTCTGATATTATCGGACATCTGTAGATTAATTATTTTAAAATGTAGTAAAAATATTTAAAAATATTTTTCAATAAAACGGTATGTATGTATAGATGGGTATATAGAGAAGATAATCTACTTTTAAATAATGAAACAAATCATAGTTCTTTTCACTTTAGTTTTCATGTTTGACTCGCATTGCTTCAAATGTTGATGGAATGATTGTTGTAGATAATATTAATGCTGGAATGAATTACAGAAGTGTTCAACTGCATTGATTTGAGATTTGAACTGATAGGGTTCAAAGCCAAAGACAAGCACGGAAAACTAAACTGTCCTTGAATGTGTCTTACTTTAAATAAATAATTTTAAGGATATTTCTGTTTTTCTGTGCGGAACTACACACATTTTCACTACATTTGTGAAGAGCTCTGGCTTCAAAAATCCAAAAAGCAGAATCAACCATGCTACACACTTCCACAAGCAAGTTACGACTCAGGATGAGGATAATTAGTACCTGATTTCTAACAGTGTTTTCTGTACATTTATTAATTATTTTATCTAATTGTGGTGTCCTAAATGTATTTGTGGCGGGTTGGGCTACCTGTTCGTTCGAGCCCATTACCACATTATAATGGGACTGTCTGTGACCTTAATGTCATACAGTAGATGACATAACTCTGCTTCCTAACACACCTAGGGTCCCATCTATAAATAGCTCGCGTATGCACAAAACTACTTTTATATAGTACAATAAACTATTCACTGGAATGAATGGAAGTTCATTTATTATGTGCAAGGACTTCTAGTCATTATTTATTCCATTTATACATACGGTAGGGAATAAGAATACAGTACATGCATTTATTTGATGTGATCCGCCACAAATACATCTGGAGCTCCATTATTAGATTTGGTGCTTAATATCCGCCGTTACTCAAAAGCACATAATGAGTAGCTTGTATTGTAGGTGGCGCTATCTATCTTAAAGCCGCTTCTTAATAATCCGAGCAGGAATGTGAGCAGTGTTGCTAATCCATATCTAGCGAGCAATCAGATCCCTCTAGATCACAGGTGTCAAACTCAGGGCCAAATCTGGCATGTCACAACATTTATATAGCCTGAAAAACATGTCAAAGTACCCCCCCCCCCCCTCCCTGCCACTCCTTTACTAAATGTATGTGTATGTATACATGTGTATATATCTGTATATATATATATATATATATCCATCCATCCATCCATTTTCTACCGCTTATTCCCTTTCGGGGTCGCTGGCGCCTATCTCAGCTACAATCGGGCGGAAGGCGGGGTACACCCTGGACAAGTCGCCACCTCATATATATATATATATATATATATACATATATATATATATATGTGTGTTTCCCACAGGTAAGGCATCTATTTGCGGTGGTGTGGTCAGGCGGCGGGAGGGGAATTGGTGGCAGCAGCGGCGGCGATGACCAAGAAGAACGCGGAGTTGGAATATATTTACACTTTATGTACATATTTATATAATATTTATATAATATGTAACTAAAAGCTCCATTCACAGACAGAATCCCATTGCTTTTATGAGCGGTCGAGCAAGTCAAAAGCCGAAAAAAAAAATATATTTTTTATTTTTAATTTTTTTTTATTTGTGGCGGCCGTAATTCTTTCGTGGCGGGCCGCCACAAATAAATTAATGTGTGGGAAACCTTATATATATATATTTTCTACCGCTTGTCCCTTTTGGGGTCGCTGGAGCCCATCTCAGCTGCATATATATATTTTTTTTTTATTTTTTTCACTGTTTTCAGCAGCCATACCTGAACGTGGCCCTCAATGTTAATGACCTTGACACCCGTGATCTAGATTGTCTTTTTGGGGACTTGAGCAGGCTGCCATGTAAGCACGTATCGCTCTTTTCAGCGAGCAACAGGTGATGTGGGTCCTGCCTTTCATCTAAAAGCTCTAAGAGGCAGCGCTGGGCTGCTTGTGACATACAAATAGTGACAGAAGGAACGTATCAATTGTATTTTTAAGCATATTTGTTTTGCTTTTCATGTTTTTTTTTTTTTTGTTGCTCACTTTCTGCCACAAATGGATAGAAGTCCAGTGGGAAAACACTGATTACAGTGCATCCAGAAAGTATTCACAGCGCTTTACTTTTTCCTGCATTTTATGTTGCAGCCTTATTCCAAAGTGGAATAATTTAATTTTTGTCCTTAAAATTCTACAGATAGTACCCCACAATGTGAAAAGGTTTTTTTTTTTTAATTGGCAAATTTATTAAAAAAATGAAATGTACAGAATAATTCACAGCCCTCGCTAAATACTTTGATGCACCTTTGTCAGCAGTTACAGCCACATCCATCCATTCCTTTTCTACCGCTTATTTCCACTGGGAACACGGGGGGTGCTGGTGCCTATCTCAGCTACAATCGGGCGGAAGGCAGGTACACCCTGGACAAGTCGCCACCTCATCACAGGGCCAACGCAGATAGACAGACAACATTCACACTCACATTCACACACTAGGGCCAATTTAGTGTTGCCAATCAACCTATCCCCAGGTGCATGTCTTTGGAAGTGGGAGGAAGCCGGAGTACCCGGAGGGAAGCCACGCATTCACGGGGAGGACATGCAAACTCCACACAGAAAGATCCCGAGCCTGGGATTGAACCCTGACTACTCAGGACCTTCGTATTGTGAGGCAAACGCACTAACCCCTCTGCCACCGTGAAGCCCAGTTACAGCCACAAAATGTTTTTTTAATTTTCAAGCTTGGCACACCTATCTTTGGGCAGTTTGGCCCATTCCTCTTCCTCGTCAACAAAGTATTTTGCAAAGGCTGTGAATACTTATTGTACATGTGATTTAGTTATTTTTACGACATTTGCAAAATAAAAACAATTTAAAAAACTTAAAATTGTCATTCATGTGGTATTGTGTGCAGAATTTTGAGGACAAAAATGTATTTAAGGCTATAACATAAAATGCGGAAATGGTGAAATGCTGAAAGAGTTTTTAGGTCCTCAAAAAAGAAGTTTTACTAATTTGTTACATTCCAAATGGGTATTTATTTTCCTGCCCGCCTTCAGGTAACTGGTTTGTGTTTACGATGTGCAGGCCGCCAGTGGGTGAAGCCCTTTGGAACACGTTAAAAAGAGCCGAGTGACAGAAATGGTAAAGTGCTACTGCGGACTGGAGGCACCCTGATAAGGATCAAAAAAATGCTTTTCAAGCACATAAACACAAGACAAGACCAGCAAATGTACAAGGAAGAAGTGATAAAACACATACGTTTGAAACAAGGACGCCATTTAAATAAATCTCAGGTATAAAAAAACCCCCAAAGCTTCGATACAGGTAGTGTCTTCTTGAGTGCTCAATCTGTGCGGTGCTACAAGCTGGTTTGATGATAAACGTGATTGCTTTCCGTGCCTAATTTAAAGGGTTTTAATTCAATGCCGAGACTAACTTGTTGGTCTCTGGAGGTAAATCAAACGGGGGAGGACATCCACGCTACATTCCCTTTTGACTTTTCATACCCTGAGGTCTAGGTCCGTTGATTCTCTCGCTGCTCAGTTAAAATGTTTAAAAATGAAAAAAAGTCATTTCCAAGACCCTGTCGCACACAACTCACTCATGTCCACATGTGGGTTATTTAGGAGGAAGACGTTTGTTACCTTTTGTTCTGGAAGAGTGTCACGTAACTTCTTCCTTCTTTACGCTTCGATTGCAGTGGACACGCTCCTAAAGCATGGTGGCAAATAAAGACTTTAGGCACCCGAAGAGAGGCGAATGTGGGAAAAAGAAAAAAAGAGGGCGATCGTCCCTCCGTCTACAGAGAGGCTGTCTCCAGTGTAAAGGAACTGTGGTGATTTTACAGACTTTCTTGGTAGGTTGGGGCCCACCCTGCCTTCCTCCCAAGCTGCTGTGTCTCATGGGCAGGGCAGGTTGTGCTGGTTGTTGTGCGCCCTTCAAGGCTCTACGAGGGTGGCCGCTCGGCGACGTCAGACTCGTGTCCCATTAAGGCCCACAACGGGCGAGGCGAAGGGGGGCGGTACCTGCTGCCGGCATCCGGGGACGCGGAAGGGGACGGCGAGTCCTGGTGCCGCTCCGCCCTCAACGGGAGGTCGTCGTCCGGCGGACTTTCCAGGTCCGAGTCCAACTCCTCATCTTCCTCTTCTTCCTCCAGCGTGAGTTCAAACTGGAACTTGTCCCCGCTGAGCCCCGTTGCGGGGTTGGGCCCCACCGCGGTGCCCCCTGGTCTGACGTCGGTGTGAGACGGCTCCGGGCTGGAGGGCGAGGGGCTACGAGGGATCATGCTCTGGTACCACTCCCTGTTGTCCTCTAGGGTGTCCAGGATGTCCTGAGCATCAGGGTGCACCAGGTCTGCCCATGTCTCCCACAGAGGGTGCACGACGTAGTCGATGAAGCCCACCTGGCAGATATAGAACCATATATTTTCATCACGTGCGCTGAGGTTCACGGCTGGTAACTTATTGGGGTGAATGTCTACTTGACTGCAGTCCACATACTTGCCAACCTTGAGACCTCCGATTTCGGGAGGTGGGAGGTGGGGGATGCGTGGTTTGGGCGGGGGCGTGGTTAAGAGGTGACAAGTATAATTCGCCAAATCGAGTATTTCATATGTATATATATATATGTATATATATATATATAAACATATATATATATATATATGAAATACTAGCTATTAGAGATGCGCGGATAGGCAATTATATCATCCGCAACCGCATCACCAAAGTCTTCATCCACCCGCCGTCCACCCGAACCAACATTTTAACAGAACCGCAACCGACCGCCACCCGCCCGTTGAAATACATCAGAGGTTGTCCACCTTTAACACTCAAAGAGCTATTTAAACACGTTTCACAGAGTAAAGAAGACAATGGGAGCCGCTAACGTTCTCGCGATTATCCAATGGTGTTCATCCTGATGACAAGAATATGGGCGTGCTGTGAAACCATTGCCTTTGACACCTTCAACAACATGTACAAACCAATTGTTAGTCCGGCAACATGTATGCAGCTTCCGCAATCGCACGTACAAGATTGAAAGGCATACTGGGTGATACAGAGTACACTGATGGTTGTGATATAAACAATTTTAACACTCTTAGTAATATGCGCCACACTGTGAAGCCACACCAAACAAGAATGACAAACACATTTCGGTAGAACATCCTCACAGTAACACAACATAAACACAACACAACAAATACCCAGAATCTTTTGCATCCGTGACACTACCTGAATATATTTTACACCCTGCGCCTCCAACCCCGCCCACCTTACCGACACACAAGAGGGGGAGGGGTGTAGGGGCGGGGTTGGAGGCGCAGGGTGTAAAATATATTCAGCTAGTGTCACGGATGCAAAATATTCTGGGTATTTGTTGTGTTGCGTTTATGTTGTGTTACTGTGAGGATGTTCTCCCGAAATGTGTTTGTCATTCTTGTTTAGTTTGGCTTCACAGCGTGGCGCATCTTACTAAGAGTGTTAAAATTGTTTATATCACAACCATTAGTGTACTCTGTGTCACCCAGTATGCCTTGCAGTCGTGTACGTGTGCCTGACAAGACAATATGTTGCTGGACTGACAAGCAGATTGCACATGCTGTAGAAGGCGACAAAGCCAATGGCTTCATTGCACGCCTTAATACTTATTAACTGGGTGATGGCCGCCAGTCATTCTAGAGAATGTTAACGTCTCCTATTGCCTTCTTCGCTTTGTGACACGGGTCTTAAATGGCTCTTTGAATGGTAAAGAATACCGATCCCTGAACCATGTATAACAAATGTTTCCGAATGGTTCAACCGCCACCTGCCCCAATCTAATTAACATCAATTTTTTCGTCATGTCACCCGCGCGACCCGCGGTTTATCCGCGGACTCCGCGGATGAGACCGCAAACCGCGCATCTCTACTAGCTATATACGCTGTATATTTATTTTATTATATATATAAATAAAATAAATAGTTGAATTTCAGACGGCACCCATCAAATACACAGTAATAAAAACACAGTTGTTCTACTAACTGTACTGTGCTTGCTGGTTATTAAAAAAAAAACACCACTACTTACCTTTCACTATTTGAGAAACCTTTGTTCCGCTATTTGCGTGCCGTACTGGCGAGAGTCACTTGCCGTCAGGTGCACAACACCACGTAAAAGGTTGGCCAATCAAAAAGCAACCCCATAACGCTATAGCCAACATTCGCCAGGAGATGGCGACAGACAACATGGAATCACTCTATTACAGACGGCGTCGCCATGGCTGTAACTTCCTCGTTCTTCTGCTTCGTCTCCTTGTGTGTGCAGTTGTTTATGAAAATCCCTGGATGTTGTAACGTGATTGGGCAGGCGAGCTGTTTATATAACAGGAAAGCGGACATGAAAACAGGCTGTCCCCACTCATGTTCACATGGAACTGGAGGGGGCGTGAATTTCGGGAGATTTTCGGGAGAAAATTTCTTCAGGGAGTTTTTCGGTAGAGGCGCTGAATTTCGTGAGTCTCCCGGAAATTCCGGGAGGGTTGGCAAGTATGGCAGTCCACTTCACCTCCTCTACACTTCTTTTACTGAGCAGCAATATTCATATCACAAGTACATTCAATACATGGCTGTAAAAAGTCATGATAATTGTATTTATTTTTGGCAGCCTGCAAACAATATATATCGGAATACTTTTGATGCTACCTGCTGCAACATATTATGATGGGACTGTATGTGCAGAAGGTGGCATTGCAACTCCGCTTTAACATTCCTCATCGGTCTGCCAGTGAATAAGTTGCGACTTTGCTGTTACATTGAGCAAGTATCCTTGAGAATTATATGACTTTTCTGCACCTTTTGGCCAGGTGTCAATTTTGTAAATGGAATTTGTCCCCGAATATGCATATGACTAACTTTCTAGCTGAAAATCCCAGGCCATCACGCCCCGCCCCGCTCGACTGTTTTCTTCTTTCTGACAGGGCAGCCCAACCAGGCAGAGACTAAGAGACACTTTTTTTTTTACTGTGTTACTGCAAAGAGCCACATCCTACACATAAACATCACCCCGTCCCTTACACCAGGGGTCACCAATACGGTTCCCGCGGGCACCAGGTCGCCCGTAAGGACCAGATGTGTAGCCCGCTGGCCTGTTCTAAAATAGCTCAAATAGCAGCACTTACCAGTGAACTGCTAATATTTTTAAAATTGTATTTATTTACTAGCAAACTGGTCTCGCTTTGCTCGACATTTTTAATTCTAAGAGAGACAAAAAATAGAATTTGAAAATCCAAGAAAATATTTTAAAGACTTGGTCTTCACTTGTTTAAATAAATTATTGTTTTTTTTTACTTTGCTTCTTATAACTATCAGAAAGACAATTTTAAAGAAAAAAATACAACCTTAAAAATGATTTTAGGATTTTTAAACAAACATTTTTATCTTTTAATTTCCTTCCTCTTCTTTCCTGACAATTTAATTCAATGTTTAAGTACATTTATTTTTTTATTGTAAAGAATAATATACATTTTAATAAAATTCTTCATTTTAGTTTCTGTTTTTTCGACGAAGAATATTTGTAAAATATTTCTTCAAACTTATTATAATTAAAATTCAAAAAAAATATTCTGGCAAATCTAGAAAATCTGTAGAATGAAATTTAAATCTTATTTCAAAGTCTTTTGAATTTCTTTTAAAATTTTTGTTCTGAAAAATCTAGAAGAAATAATGATTTGTCTTTGTTAGAAATATAGCTTGGTCCAATTTGTTATATATTCTAACAAAGTGCAGATTGGATTTTAACCTATTTAAAACATGTCACCAAAATTTTAAAAGTAATCTTAATCAGGAAAAATTACCAATTATGATCCATAATTTATTTTATTTTTTCAAAAAGATTCGAATTAGCTAGTTTTTCTCTTCTTTTTTTCAGTCAAGTTTTGAATTTTAAAGAGTCGAAACTGAAGATAAACTATGGTTCAACATTTTCTTTTAAAATGTTTTCCTATTTTCTCCTCTTTTAAATCATTCAATTAAGTGTTTTTTTCATTATTTATTCTCTACAAAAAATCTTCCGTAAAAGGAAAAAAAATGTATGACGTAATGACAGACAAAAATACCCATTTTTTAAATATATATATATATATATATATATATATATATATATATATATATATATATATTAAAGGTAAATTGAGCAAATTGGCTATTTCTGGCAATTTATTTAAGTGTGTATCAAACTGGTAGCCCTTCGCATTAATCAGTACCCAAAAAGTAGCTCTTGGTTTCAAAAAGGTTGGTGACCCTGCCTTACACACACACACACACACACACACACACACACACACACACACACACACACACACACACACACACACACACACACACACACACACACACACACACACACCACACACCCACACACCTCAACAGCCTACTAAGCCCATGTCACGGCCATACAAACATTTGTACTAAACAGAACTCTTAATACCACAAAAATTAACATTATGATGAAAGGTGAAATAAAGTTTAATCTACTGTTTATTAGTCACATCCAGCCAGGAATAAGAAGCTGTTGTAGCGTGCATACATACACTTCATCGCCATGACAACACACATTCACGTCACAAGCACTGCCTGGATTCAAATTTAAGTTATTTTCATTCATTTCAATGGTCATGCACAAGTGCTTAACTTTATGTTCCACAATGTTCACAGATCCAAGATAAAAAGGCATCTCGACAAAGTCTGCCTCGTCCATAACGTAACCGCTTTCATTCCAGATTTTGCCTAATTTACGCGGGGTGGGCGCGAGAATACGAATAATTAAGTGTGTAACTTTAAGCGCAAAAAGAAACTTAAGCCCAAACGGGAGAAAAGAGCGCTACATCATACTTGCCAACCTTGAGAACTCTGAATTCGGGAGATTGGTGGTAGCGAGAGTGTATATTGTAGCATCCCGGAAGAGTTAGTGCTGCAAGGGGTTCTGGATATTTGTTCTGTTGTGTTTATATTGTGTTACGGTGGGGATGTTCTCCCGAAATGTGTTTGTCATTCTTGTTTGGTGTGGTTTCACAGTGTGGCGCATATTTGTAACAGTGTTAAAGTTGTTTATATGGCCACCCTCAGTGTGACCTGTATGGCTGTTGATCAAGTATGCCTTGCATTCGCTTAGGTGTGTGTGTAAAAGCCGCATATATTATGTGACAGGGCCGGCACGCTGTTTGTATGGAGGAAAAGCGGACATGACGACAGGTTGTAGAGGACGCTAAAGGCTGTGCCTTTAAGGCACGCCCCCAATATTGTTGTCCGGGTGGAAATCGGGAGAAATTCGGGAGAATGGTTGCCCCGGGAGATTTTCGGGAGAGGCACTGAAATTCAGGAGTCTCCCGGAAAAATTGGGAGGGTTGGCAAGTATGCGCTAAATTTATTTTTTACTTTTTTTTGTCCTGTCTAGCCACTCAGGGAAATCATATTGTTTTATTTTATAATTGTTTTATAAATCAGGTGATTGTAGGGAGAATGCTAGAAACAGTGATTTGTAGAAATGAGTATCATCAGGTTCTCTCTAGAATTTAGTATAATAATTAATGACCATAGTCTTAGGGATCATGTGAGAACAGCTATTTTATTTTACACAGCTTTTGGATTGAATCTCATTTGATTTTAAAATAACTGCCAAGTTTAGAGTAGAACCTTAAAGTATTTTGGGGAAGATCTAGAAGACCCATCAAAGTGTCATGTTCTCTTCTTTGAGAAATGACGCTTGTTGTAAGGTTGATAGTGTGTCAGCTGTTTTTCACTTACCTGGCTCTTCTCAATGGAGGCATTGTGTTTGTCGCACATGGGACTGATTTCCATTCCCTTGTCCCGCTCTCTGTCTCCCTGTGTGAAGAACTCCACCATGATGCGGTCTGTCCACTGTCGGTACATTTCCAGAGGCTTGGTTGGGTTGCTGAGGTCGGCACAATGAACCATGTTCTGGAGAACCTGAAGGAGACGTGCGTATCAAAGGTGGTTCATGGGGTGATAGTAGTAGTTATAGAGGTGGTCCTTTAAAACGCGTGACCGTACAAATATAACCTAACTGTATTCTATTGCTTTGTCCACTAGGAGGCAGCACATTTACAGATTCAGTGGACCTCATATATTCATGGGAAAACCCAGGGGACATAGCCAAATTATTGGCCCCCCAACGTCGTTGCCCCATACACACACTCGGTATGTTTACAAACACTAAAAAAATTATTCTTGCATGGATTTGGTTGATTTAGTTTTTTTTTTTTTTTTAAATGATTAACATATTGAGATAAAGCCATTAAGCATTTCGGTTTTATTTTGAAAAAAAGAGTAAGTTTTTTTTGTAGTTTTTATTTACAAAAAAGCCAACAAAATTTAATGTAAAATGGGATTTGTTCGAATTAGGTTTTTTAAAAAAACTGAACATATCGAGATGAAGCCCTTAAACTTTTTTTTTTTAAAGTAACGTTTTTTTTGTAGTTTTTATTTACAAATAAGCCAACAAATTCAAGAAAAAATGGCCAGACTATGAATTTGAATACCACAACCTGTCATTAACCACTTAAATATGATTATAAATCTGCCAAATGTTCCTTGACTTCAGAATGTAAAGTAGATATTATCTTGTGACCCTGGGGAACTTTTCCAACAAGCCCAAACCTCAACCAGGCTGCAAGTAAAAACTAGGAACAATAGAGCTGTTTTCACACTGAAAAACAAAACAAAACTTGTAAAGGTAATAATACACCATGTTTGTTATGTAAGCATCTACTTCCCAGTTGATGGAAGTTCACTTTACTCCCGTCCAAAGGCAAAACCCAGTAACTAAATTTTGGTCAAAACTGAACTGATAATAATTTTGGAGTTCCTAGGTGATATGCTTTACATTAGTGCATGCGATGTTGTAATTTGTTCCATAAGTAAGCTGTTACGCGCATGGCAGGACCTAGCAACTACCACATAACTGTGTAGATACAACAGAAAAACCTAGTATCTCAAAGGACCAATCGGAGCTTCTTTTTCAGTCGCCTTATTGTCTTTAATGAGACATTTGCACGAATGGGGGCCGACGGTCAACCTGATTATGTGATATTATGGCACGAGGGGATATTTGGAAGATTGGCTCAGGACGTTGCAAGCACATTTATTAAATGTATTGTTCTTGATTCTTCCCCTTGCATACACTTTTGGGCAGATAACTGTGGAGGTCAAAATAAAAACTGGACGCTGTACACGGCTCTTGCCCAATGTGCAAACGCAGAATGGGGCCCACCCGAGATTGTGATAAAATATCTAGAGAAAGGGCACACGTTCATGAGAGCAGATTCAATCCATGGCTCAATCGGCAAGAAAATTAAAGCTGAAGAAAACATCTATACGTTTGATGACTTTGTGGATCTTTGTAAGACAGCATCAAGATAGATTGGTTTGCCTTTGTTTTCTCAAAATCAGCTAGAAGTGAGTTACTAGGTTTTACCTTTGGACGGGAGTTTATCACTAAAGTTGTGCTTATAGGTCCTGGTATCTACATGCATGTAAAATGTGTGATATCATGTGCGACACAGGCAGTCCTGCAGACTGTTTTCTTGAGTGTGATATCATGTGTGATGCAAGCAGTCCTGCGGCGTGTTTATTTGTGTGTGTTAGTAAAGTCCACCTTTTTAACTTCATCCTGTGCCTCGTCTGCAGTAAATTACTTGTTTTAGTCTTTGTGAGTCCATGGAAACTTCACTTTTATCTCCCGCTGGATCGACATCGTTCGAGGATGGAGACAGGCTAGCTGTTAGCTTCAAGCTATCCGGCATCTGATTAGACTCCTCCACCCCAAAAACATACTTTGCAGGTCAACAAACGGGAAGAATGTGTGTTCTTTGAAGTGTTACTGTGCAAGGAGTGTTTTAAAGGGGAACATTATCACCAGACATATGTAAGCGTCAATATATACCTTGATGGTGCAGAAAAAAGACCAAATATTTTTTTAACCGATTTTTGAACTCTAAATGGGTGAATTTTGGCGAATTAAACGCCTTTCTGTTTATCGCGCTGGAGGTGATGGCGTCAGAATGTGACGTCGCCGAGGTAACACACCCGCCATTTTCATTTTCAACACATTACAAACACCGGGTCTCAGCTCTGTTATTTTCCGTTTTTTTGACTATTTTTTGGAACTTTGGAGACATCATGCCTCGACGGTGTGCTGTCGGAGGGTGTAACAACACTAACAGGGAGGGATTCAATTTGCACCACTGGCCCGAAGATGCGAAAGTGTCTGCCGCCAGACCCCCATTGAATGTGCTGGAGTGTCTCCACATTTTACCGGCGATACTAAGGCAGACATGGCACAGAGATGTATGGATAACCTGCAGATACATTTGCAACGATAGTCAACAAACTCACAAAGGTGAGTTTTGTTGATGTTGACTGCCAGCTAATCGATGCTAACATGCTACGCTAATCGATGCTACCATGCTATTTACCGGCGGTGCTAAAGCAGACATGGCACAGAGATGTATGGATAACCTGCAGATGCATTTGCAACTAATTTACGTTTCCTTCCACCCACATTTAATGCGAAAAAAATACTTACCAATCAACGGATTTAAGTTGCTCCAGTGTAGCAAGATGCGAAAGTCCTGATCGTTTGGTCCGCACATTTTACCGGCGATGCTAACGCAGCTATTCGGCCATGCTATGGCTATGAATAGCGTCAATAGCTATTCGCTCAATAGCTTCAGTTTCTTCTTTAATATTTTCATACTCCAACCATCTGTTTCAATACATGCGTAATCTGTTGAATCGCTTAAGTCGCTGAAATCCGAGTTTGAATCCGAGCTAATGTCACTATATCTTGCTGTGGTATTCCCATTGTTTGTTTACATTGGCAGCACTGTGTGACGTCACAGGGAAATGGATAGTGGTTTCGAAGATAGCAAAAAAAAGGCACTTTAAAGCTTTATTTAGGGATATTCCGAGACCGGTAAAATTTTGAAAAAAACTTAAAAAAATACAACAAGCCACTGGGAACTGATTTTTATTGTTTTTAACCCTTTTGAAATTGTGATAATGTTCCGCTTTAACAGGAGTCTCTTGGAGAAGTGGTTAACAAGTTAGCAAATGTCGCTGGCATCGCTGACATCATCACCGTCATTGTTTACTGATAAACACGCATGCGTCGTCAGGCTCTGCTTTTAATCCATAGACTTATCAGATTTAATTATTTATTATCCATAGCAGGGGTGTCAAAAGTGTGGCCCTGAGGCCATTTGCGGCCCGCAGCTAATGTTTTAAAGGCCCACAGCACATTCTAAAAATACTATTAAAGTAAACAAAAACATGTGTGAATGTGAGTGTGAATGTTGTCTGTCTATCTGTGTTGGCCCTGCGATGAGGTGGCGACTTGTCCAGGGTGTACCCCGATTGTAGCTGAGATAGGCACCAGCACCCCCTGCGACCTCAAAGGGAATAAGCGGTAGGAAATGGATGGATGGACGTATTGTGACAGTTTGACCCCACCACCCCCACTGTCACCGTTTGCCCTTAAACAGTGCGCGCACATTTGGTAGGAAGTTCAACATGGACAAACTACTAACATTCAATCCTGAAAAGCATCTTATTTTAGTCAGTGGAAAGCATGCTCAACAAATAAATTGTAACCTCTCACTCACCATGGCTCTGAATGGGTGGCTAAAAGAGTCAGGGTAGGGCTGAGGGCTTTATATAAGTGAGCACATCTGCCTTGACTATTTAGGCCTAATTTGGGCCGAACCATGGTTCTCAGGAACTGGGTTTTACTGACGGACACTAGACATTTTTGTTGTCTAAGCCTAAATGAACTGTGTACAAAAATGACTGCTCTACACATGTAAAAGTACTATGTGAATACTTTTCAGACATGTGATGGTTATTTATGGTGTCATTTACAAAATAACTATTTTCTTAATTTCCTCAGTCAAATTGGTCCCAGTTAGTGGGAGGAGCTACGGGCTATTTAAATTGTAAAATTCCATTTTTCTGACAGTCTGCTGTCTGTTACTGCCAGAGAAGGTTCTCTGTCCAGAGCAGGAATTTCTATCTCCATGCATCAAACATCTACTGAGATTGTGGGTGCTTTGTTTCTTCCTGTACACTTCTGGGACCTCAATAGATGTTACCAACTGCGTACCTTGCCATCTTTGGTTTAAAAGTCTGGTTTGCAAAGGTTACAGTACTTTCACCCAAGGTGGGGCTTGACACGTGTGTACAATTATGATTATCCTACTCAGTGGCCCAGTGGTTAGAGTGTCCGTCCTGAGATCGGTAGGTTGGGAGTTCAAACCCTGGCCGAGTCATACCAAGGACTATAAAAAAATTGGGACCCATTAACTCCCTGCTTGGCACTCAGCATCAAGGGTTAGAATTGGGGGTTAAATCACCATAAATGATTCCCGGGCGCGGCACTACTGCCGCCCACTGCTCCCCTCACCTCCCAGGGGCTGATCAAGAGGATGGAACAAATGCAGAGGACACATTTCACCACACCTAGTGTGTGTGTGTGTGTGTGTGTGTGTGTGTGTGACTATCATTGGTACTTTAACTTAACACTGATTATATTATTATTAGTGTTAAGTTAAAGTACTGGGAGCTAAGTCTCCCCCATCTTTAAAACGAGAGAAGCCTCTGTTTCTACTTTTGATCAGAGGTCTTTGAACTCACCACAGTTCTGAGCAATGAGATCATAAGTTGCGTGCCTTGTTACGTCAAAGGTTTCGCGGACGGTCTCGCAACGTACATAAAAGTAACTATTTAGATTACTTCATACTAGTAAAAGTAACGGTGTTCGTAACGCCGTTGTTCAGAACACTGTCAACTATACATGTATCAATGCAAACATTTGTTTCCCGATTAATCTATGGTTGTAATGATTCATTGATATATGGATTTATATTCATTAGATTCAATTAGGGGCAGCACGGTGAAAAGGGTTGGTGCATGTGCCTCACAATACAAAGGTCCTGAGTTCAATCCCGGGCTCGGGATCTTTCTGTGTGGCGTTTGCATGTTCTAAGGGGTAGAAAATGGATCGATGGATGGAGATATAAAAGTGAACCTTAAACATAACTTTCCCTTAAGCTGCCACAGAAAGATCTGTTATATTTTTTGCTGTGTGTGAATGCTTAAAGGGGAGCTTTGATGATGTTATGACGTCTGTGTCGAGTGAAGAGTTCCAGGCTGGGTTTGCAAGTATCCGAGTGGAACGAAACATTTCATATTTTTGTTAATTATTCAACTTTCACAATTATATATTTGATATCCACATGTGTGACATTTTTTTTTAAATAAATTACAAAATGTAATGGCAGGAAAAAACATCTTCATCAAACCTCGTGGTTCAACAGGTCGGATGTTGCTGGGAAACCCTCCCATTTGTGCTTTGTCTTTCCAAAAATAAGATTTTTTTTTAGCACACACAAAAAAACTATTATTCACCCTGAGATGGTAACAATTTAAATAGAGATGTCCGATTATATCGGACTGCCGATATTATCGGCCGATAAATGCTTTAAAATGTAATATCGGAAATTATCGGTATTGGTTTCAAAAAGTAAATTTTATGACTTCTTAAAACGCCGCTGTAGGGAGTGGTACACAGACGTAGGGAGAAGTACATAGCGCCAATAAACCTTAAAGGCACTGCCTTTGGTGCCGGCCCAATCACATAATATCAGCGGCTTTTCACACACACAAGTGAATGCATGCGTACTTGGTCAACAGCCATACAGGTCACACTGAGGGTGGCCGTATAAACAGCTTTAACACTGTTACAAATATGCGCCACACTGTGAACCCACACCAAACAAGAATGACAAACACATTTTGGGAGAACATCCACACCGTAATACAACATAAACATTTTAATTTTCCTGAAGGAACTCTCCTGAAGAATTAATAAAGTACTATCTATCTATCTATCAATCTATCTATCTATCTATCCATCTATCTATCTAAACACAACAGAACAAATACCCAGAACCCCTTGCAGCACTAACTCTTCCGGGACGCCACAATATACACCCCCCGCTACCCCCTACCCCCACCTCAACCTCGCCCTCCCAAAGCCCGCCCCCCTCAATCTCCTCATGCTCTCTCAGGGAGAACATGTCTCAAATTCCAAACTGCTGTTTTGAGGCATGTTAAAAAAAATAATGCCCTTTGTGACTTCAATTATAAATATGGCAGTGCCATGTTGGCATTTTTTTTCCATAACTGGAGTTGATTTATTCTGTAAAACCGTGTTACATTGTTTAATGCATCCAGCGGGGCATCACAACAAAATTAGGCATAATAATGTGTTAATTCCACAACTGTATATATCGGTATCAGTTGATATCGGAATTGGAAATTACGAGTTGAACAATATTTTATAATCGGATATTCGCAAAAAAGTCATTATCGGACAGCTCTAATTTATAATAAATATGGTATAATAAAGCGTTACATGTACAACATAATACAGCATGCATGTACAGTACGTATTTCCCAGCTAAATCACTTAAGTTGTCTTTGTGTCGGCGCTCTCACCTGGATTCGGTCTGAATAGTTGTCAAGAAGCAGAACTCCCAAGCTGGTAACTTTCTTGGTCTCCACCATTGTCTTCATGTCCGCCAAGAAGTTCATATGTTTGGACATATCTGTGGCCAGCACCTGTTGAAGACATTTAATAGTAGGACACGACTCTCTCATTTGTGCTGAGCAAGTTGTTGCCGTGTATTTAATTTAGTATTAGTGCTGTCAGGGGAATCACATGCTGTGGAATAATTAAGTATGTATTCATCGGGTTTCATCTGAGTAAAGAGACTCGAGAAAGAAGGGAATAGGAATTTTATTCACTGGACGTGTTTATTAATCATCTTTAACAAAAACATGTCTGTCTGTGCAGGGCTAGGCTGCAAAATGCAGCGTTAACCACCGTCAGTCGCCGCCATCTTGGCTACCAGGGCTGCGGATGTTTGGGCACCACACGATTCGGTTCGACTCTTGGTGGTAACGAATCGATTCAGAATTGATTGTCGATTTAACGTTCATATTGTTGTTACTTAGCCAGCGTTTGTGCCTCACAATCTAACAGTTTTATGTTAAAATACGGAACAGATGTTTACCTTCCGTGATGAGGCGGCGACTTGTCCAGGGTATACCCCGCCTTCCGCCCGATTGTAGCTGAGATAGGCGCCAGCGCCCCCCGCGACCCCAAAAAAGGGAATAAGCGGTAGAAAAATGGATGGATGGATGGATGTTTACCTTATCCCAATAAACATCTGTTCAGTATTTTAACATAAACGTGTTTGATTGTGAGGCATTAAACGCCACAAAAAGCAACGGGTCCATCAGACCCACAAACGCTGGCTGAGTAACAACAATATGAACATTGCACGGAAATGATCTGTCATTTTCTGCATCCCACAGGGATTCTTCTTTTGTGTTTCTGCACCTGCGGTTCCCACACAAGGTTGCAACATTGTTTGTCAACACTGTCTGCTCTCATTTTCTCACACATTTGACCCTCTGATGTACTGTGTACCTACACTCTGTCCTCCTTTCTAGGCCTGCTGTGTGTGTGTGTGTGTGTGTGTGTGTGTGTGTGTGTGTGTGGTACACAGAACATCAATTTCCACACTTCTATTAGCCCCGGGTCCAGTGGACCCGGACATGTTATATGTAATAGAAATATGTGTGGGGGGGTGTATGGTGTGTGTTCATTACATATGTATTCTGATACTGTATATGTTCTTCACAGAAAATGAGCCAAAGTCAGTGAGTCTCAGTTTGAAAAATTAATTGATTGTATCATTTTTCTTTTAATAAAAAATGAAAACGGATCCCACAGACCCGAACACCACATAAGGGTTAAAGTACATACTTTTTAATAACATTGGGTGCTAGTTCTATGATTAACTACAATACTCCCTAGAAAAAAATGCTGTGATAAATGTTTATATTACTTAAAAGAAAACAGGTTTAGTTTAATACAATTTTACCCAAACATTTAATAAAGACAAATACAAATAAGGCAACAAGAGAAGTATCCCACACGACTCTTCTAAAGTAAAACAGATAGGACCATCTACATCAACTGTATGATTTGTCTAAGTGGCTGGAGAGATTTTAAAAAATAACTAACCCCTCTGCCACCGGGCTTCACGGTGGCAGAGGGGTTAGTGCGTCTGCCTCACAATACGAAGGTCCTGCAGTCCTGGGTTCAAATCCAGGCTCGGGATCTTTCTGTGTGGAGTTTGCATGTTCTCCCCGTGAATGCGTGGGTTCCCTCCGGGTACTCCGGCTTCCTCCCACTTCCAAAGACATGCACCTGGGGATAGGTTGATTGGCAACACTAAATTGGCCCTAGTGTGTGAATGTGAGTGTAAATGTTGTCTGTCTATCTGTGTTGGCCCTGCGATGAGGTGGCGACTTGTCCAGGGTGTACCCCGCCTTCCGCCCGATTGTAGCTGAGATAAGCGCCAGCGCCCCCCGCGACTCCGAAAGGGAATAAGCGGTAGAAAATGGATGGATGGGATGGATAATAAAAAAATAAAAAAAATCTTTATTTTTTTTTTTAATTGATTAAGAATCGTTATAAATCAGAATCCCGATTTATTTGAAAATATAGTTTTTTTACAAGGGAGGAAGTAACTCAAGCAGTGTTGCCAACTCCTCAGTAAGGAAAGTAGCTCATGGGTAAATTTTCAGTCTGAATGCGGAGTGGTGCGGGTCTCCTCTCTGCTCGTACTGCAGCTGGGACTGCTGCGCGAGCCGTCTGCCAAACAGGCCACCTGTGAGGAGGAGCTCCCAGCAACACCAGCTGCTCGTTGAGGACATTTACTGCAGTATTATATGCTTTCATGGCTTACTCGCCCCAACCTCCCTCCCCCGCTCTACATCCCAACCCCCCGGATTGTAAATGATGTAAATAATACAATGTATATATTCTGATGAGTGTATTATGGAGATAGTATATATTTGGACCATGAATTGATTAACGTGGATCCTGACTTAAACAAGTTGAAAAACGTATTCAGGTGTTACCATTTAGTAGTCAATTGTACGGAATATGTACTGTACAATCTACTAATAAAAGTCTCAATCAATCAATCAATCAATCAATCAAAAACAGCCATTATCTAACTGTGGCCAAAGAAACACTTCATTAAAGCACAGTGTTTTATTTTCTGATGTTCAAACTCAGTGTTACTGGTCAAACTGTGTGTAATGTTACAAAAATATTAAATGTACTTATCAAATAAAACATCAGCTTTGTTTTTATGAACACTTTGACTTACTACGCAACTATATTTTAATGTTGTTCATTTTAGTGGTGCTAAAGTGTTTCTGAGGCGCTAAGTTTGAGAACCACTGCTCTAAAACATCCGGAAAAGTCTCTAGATTTGTCGCTAGTGGCGTTTAGGGGGGAAAGTTGCTAAGTGGAGTTCCCAGATTTTGCAAGAAAGTCGTTAAGTTGGCAACAATGAACTGAAGTGGCAGCAATTGAGGAAAAGAATAAGCGGATAATACTGCAATCGTGCAGGTTGATACATTGACATGATGCATGCTTTGTACACTAGTCATTCATTATTTGACATTTTTTGGATAACATTTTGGGATCCTAAGAATCCTAAGAACCAACTTGCTTAAAAGAGACCAAATCACCTTGGCTATTGTAGAATGTAGAGTGAGTTGACCTTGTGTATCTTTGAGGCAAAATCAACAGCGCCTCCGCTGGTCATCAACGAGAAGTACGCTCCACTTGCTTCAATAGCTTTTAATAATTTACACAGACTTCTACACAATTCACAATAATTATTGGGTTATGCCAATCCTTAATCAAATTAAAATGGTAATCATCAATAAAAAACATTGGATAGCTTGATTTGACTCTAGAAAGTGGTTCCACAGCCTCCGTAGCAGTACCTCCAGGCAACGTTCCCTCTAAGGTACGCGCCTGTGCAATTGCACACTGGTCACGCGTTCCCTGCGCATGACAAATCTAGCCCGCGCACAAAATCGAATAAAAAGATAAGCGCATAACAGTGTGCACGTCTCCCGTCGCTCACCTGTGCGCCACTGAATGCTCAAGGAGTTTTGGCTTTTGCTCCCACATGAAAAATTGGAGGGAAAATTGCCTCCAAGTTCTGTAACAGCTTCTTCCCTCAGGCCGTAAGACTCTTGAACACTTCATAATAATCCCCTCAATTCCCCCCCAAAATGGATTAACTGGCTGGAATATAAAGACAATATAACATACATCCATAAATGTGGATGTATATGCAAAAGTGCAATGTATTTATCTGTACAGTAATCTATTTATTTATTTCTGAACCTTATTGATTTTTTTATCCAGCACTACCATGAGCTAATGCAACAAAATGTCATTTTTATCTGTACTGTAAAGCAGTGGTTCTGAACCTTTTACCCCCTGTGAACATTTTTTTAATTCAAGTACCCCGTAATCAGAGCAAAGCATTTTTGGTTGAAAAAAAGAGATAAAGAAGTAAAATACAGCACTATGTCATCAGTTTCTGATTTACTAAATTGTATAACAGGGCAAAATATTGCTCATTTGTAGTGTTTTTTCTTGAACTATTTGGAAAAAAATATATAAAAATAACTAAAAAACTTGTTGAAAAATAAACAAGTGATTCAATTATAAATAAAGATTTCTACACATAGCAGTAATCATCAACTTAAAGTGCCCTCTTTGGGGATTGTAAAAGAGATCCATCTGGATTCATCAACTTAATTCTAAAGATTTCTTCAGAAAAAAATACATCTTTAACATCAATATTTATGGAACATGTCCACCAAAAAATATAGCTGTCAACACTGAATATTTCATTGTTGAATTTTTTTTCACAGTTTATGAACTTACATTCATATTTTGTTGAAGTATTATTCAATAAATGTATTTATGAAGGATTTTTGAATTGCTGCTATTTTTAGAATATTTAAAAAAAAAAATCTCAAGTACCCCTTTGCATACCTTCAAGTACCCCCAGGGGTACGCGTACCCCCATTTGAGAACCACTGCTGTAAAGTTCAAATTTGAATGACGATAAAAAGGAAGTCTTAGCCTAATTTTCTTTAGCAATTAGTCATGCTGCTATTTTATCATCTGAAGTTAAAGGTATGATAAAGAAGAAAGCCTCACCATGTCGATCACCATCTTGCGGAGGGAATCTCGCTGTTTCTTGCTGAGGTTCTGGAAGATGTCACAGTCGGCCCCTTGAAGCAGTTTGAAGCCCACAGCAAGGTGATGGTTCTCTAGCACTGAGGCATCGTTGTACATCAACGCCAGCTCAGAACCTGCCAAGGCAGGCCCAAGTCTTGTAAATCTGACTATCTCTTAAACCAAATATCACAAAAAATGGCACAAGGAAGGATGCGGTACGGCTTTACAACTGCAAACCAGAACCACAGTCAAACCCTGCAGGAATTTTGTAGTTTGGAAATTGCGCCAATCCACGCAAATTCAACCTATCTTTGTGAATGATGACTCTTGCAACTTTGTTTATTTTAGCACATCCTCAAGTTTGTCCCTGAGCAGCGCCTAAAGGCACACCTTAAAGGTGAACTGTAATTTTTTAGGGAATTTTGCCCATCATCCACAATCCTTGTGTGAGACAAAAACACACACTTGTTTCCTTTTCTGTGCATTCTAAATAGTAAACAACTACTAGTAAGCGGCAGCTAAAAATGCCTGTAATGGGATATGATCTATTCCGCCTAAAAACACCTCCAACGACATCTGGTATACATGCTGTATGTGCGGAAGGGAATGGATTCATAAGAATCCATTCCTGGGTGGAGCTTGCGCGAAAGGAAGAGGGGGTGGGGGCTAATGTTTTTGCTATGCAGTCTGCTGAAAATGATGGAAAGCGTCACTCTACATAGCAACTGACGCTGTGGTCAAAGTTGGAATTGCCGAAAAACACATTTTAAGATATTCAACATTCTAGTAACATCTGGTGGCTAAAGCGGATAGTGCACCCCCCAGGTGGGCGTTCAGCAGCCATCATGCTGTACTGCACCGTCCACGCGCTTCACTATATATCGCGTCAGCCAATGAAAAGGCTCAATTGTGGACTCTGCTCAGCCCCCCTTTCTGTAAATCTTATGATTCAATCAGGAGGGTTTTATTTACTAAAAACTGGTGGCTAAAGTGGATAGTGGCCCCCAGCCCAATCACACGTTTCATGTGTCAGGTAGTACGCAACAAATGGGGCCCCTTCCTACTGTATGTAATGTAGCCACAGACAAGTTTATCCATCCATCCATCCATTTTCAACTGCTTATTCCCTTTTGGGGTCGCGGGGAGCGCAGGCGCCTATCTCAGCTACAATCGGGTGGAAGGCGGGGTACACCCTGGACAGGTCGCCACCTCATCGCAGGGCCAGGCAAGTTTATAATAATGTGTAATATTTAAATGGTAATTGGGTTATACTTTATCACTTTTCTTGTGACGCTTGGCTGGCATCGTGGTGCGGGTGGCCCTCTTTCAGGGTGCAGATCGGGCACGGACACAGCGCAAAGGTAAGAACTATTGCTTTATTAAAACTAAAAACAGACTAAGAACAGAAACAACTTGCACTTGGCACAAAAGGCAAAACAAAGCGCTAGCATGGGAGCTAAGAAACACTAAGGGCTAAGCACGGAAGCTAGCGAGTCCAGAAATATAAAGCCGAGTCGTCACTTGTGAAACACAAACTGTATGCGACACAAAACTAGGAGGAGAGGACGAGTGAATGGAAAAGGCAGGCTTAAATACAGAAAGAAATTACCAACAGGTGCGTGTCAGGAAACAAGTAGCAGGTGGAACTAATATGAAACCAGGGTAACCAGAATAAACAAGGAAGAGCAAAACTAGGGATCAGAAGAGTCCAAAAACAAACAGAAAACACAAAAGAACTCAAAAACCAAAACAATATGTGATCCGGGCGGCGGATCATAACATTTCTACCTTCAAGGTACTCAAAGCGCTTTGACACTATTTCTACATTCACCCATTCACACACACATTCACACACTGATGGCGGGAGCTGCCATGCAAGGCCCTAACCAAGACCCATCAGGAGCAAGGGTGAAGTGTCTTGCTCAAGGACACAACGGACATGACGAGGTTGGTAGAAGGTGGGGATTGAATCAGGAACCCTCAGGTTGCTGGCACGCCCACTCTTCCAACTACGCCATGCCGTTAACAGTATTTTGGTAATTTTCAAGCATTACTGTAACTTGTTTCTAATGTCGACAACAACATAGAGAGCACTTGCTGTGTTTGCTACCATTAATATCAGACTCCACGCGAGCCGTATAGCGTTTACCAGACATTACTGGTAAACATTTCAAATTACAACATGGCACAGTGACTTACAATGTTTGCGCTCACTGTGATGCTGGCTGATGGGATGGCTGTATCTTTCAGCACCTGTGCTTTACTTCAGCTGGTAAATTCAGAATAATCTTCACTCCTCAGTTCTAAAAAAGCTTTCTAGCTGTGTTCTGTTTGTTGAGAGCCATACAGTATGAGTTTGGCTTACCTATTGTACGGGTGGAAGCCATGATTTATGAACTCGCATACACTTGTTCCTAACTCTAAGGCAATTCAGCAGCAACAAAATTAGCTTGAGCTCTTTCCTCTTCTTGATTTTAGGGCAGGGCACAACCAATGTTATTAGCAGCTGGCTAGTGAGAAGCAGTGTGAGCAAGGCAATGTGTCACGACCCCAGAAAAGTACTTCCTTGGTGTTAGCTCTTAGAATAACAATGACGCTACAGCTGGATTAATATGCAGGTTATGGCATGTAAATTGAGCTTTGATGGCGGTTTTAGATGTTTTTTTATCGGCAGAATAGATTAATCCCTTTACCTGTATCTGCATTGTTAGCTGCCTCGTACTAACAGTTTGTCGCTATTTAGAAGACACATAAAAGAGAAAGAATGGTGTTCTTGTCTCGCACAGGGATTGTAGATTGACATGACCTCAGAGATTCAGCTTTCTTCCAGAAAGCAAAAATAAGAACAAGCTTAAAAAGTAGATGTGTTTCTGTTAGAGGAGTTCAAATGTGGAACAGCTTGGATGATTCCTTAAAACAGGGGTGTCCAACTCAAATACAGAGTGGGCCAAAATTTTAAACGGAACAAAGCCGCGGGCCAAGGTTGAACAAATTAACCTTTTAATAGGGACCCAAACAAACAAGTTTTGCATTAAATATTAAAGAAGCAAGGCTTATATAACTTTAGTGACATGCAAAATCCAGTTTCAAATAATAATAATAATAATTTTTAAAAAATCAATGGCATATCAAATAAAATGTAAATAAAAATGTAATGCCTTTTTTTGTATTTGCAATCTTCTGAGGTAAATATCCATTTTTTTCCACAGGCTAATAACACATTTGAAAATAAAATAACAATAATGAATGAACCAAACATTCAAGCCTTGAAGTAGCAAGAGAAAATGCATGAATAAAACGTTAATTATTGGTCAGTTTGCTGGAAGTTTCCCGGAAGAGTTAGTGCTGCAAGAGATTCTGGGTATTTGTTCTGTTGTGTTACGGTGCGGATGTTCACCCGAAATGTGTTTGTCATTCTTGTTTGGTGTGGGTTCACAGTGTGGCGCATATTTGTAACAGTGCTAAAGTTGTTTATACGGCCACCCTCAGTGTGACCTGTATGGCTGTTGACCAAGTATGCCTTGCATTCACTTGTGTGTGTGTGTGTGTGTGTGTGTGTGTGTGTGTGTGTGTGTGTGTGTGTGTGTGTGTGTGTGTGTGTAAAAGCCACAAATATTATGTGACACACTGTTAGTATGGAGGAAAAGCAGACGTGACGACAGGTTGTAAAGAACGCTAAAGGCAGTGCCTTAAATGCACGCCCCAAATATAGTTGTCCAGGTGGAAATCGGTAGAAATTCGGGAGAATGGTTGCCCCGGGAGATTTTCGGCAGGGGCACTGAACTTCGGGAGTCAACCGGGAAATTTAGGAGGGTTGGCAAGTATGAGTATTAGCAGTGAATACGGTGTTACATCGACACCGACGCTGTATAACACCGGCGGGCCAGCTCTAATGCTAAATTGATATTGCCTCAAGGGCCAAATTAAATTACACGGCGGGCCAAATGTGGCCCGCAGGCCAGAGTTTGACACCCATGCCTTAAAATGTTCCAATTCCATTCACACATTTAAAAAACACTTTAAGACCATTGTCTTGAAAAAATATATCACTCTTGAATCAACATTGTGATTAATGTTAATTAAAAACTAAACGTGGGATATAAATAATAATGGAAGTATAATTGTTTGTATATATAATATGTAATTGGTGCAAAGGTTTATTATGTGTGCAAGGATATTTCACATGCCTTTACTGTGTATATATATAATTGAACTATGTTCATGTTGTGTATAATGTGTATTCACAATATGTTGTGCAAAGGATATTTCAAAATTTTGGGAAGTTTATGTTTATTTTGTACTTGACATTGCTTATTGGGTTAGGCGCAATAAGTTTTCAACTTTCGGTCTGCAACATTTTTTTTTTCTTTCTCATTTTCAATCTATGTATGTATAACTGTTTGTTTGTTGACCGAAGAACAATAAACTTGAGATGAAAAAATCCCAGTAAAGTGCAGATGAGACTTTTAATGTTTCAGGATGTAAATGTGGACACGAGGAGAAAGAAAGACCTACTTGTGTTTATTAGGAACTGGTTAGTGACCCCTGGGTGGTCAACATCGTGGATGGCACTGGCAAACAAAACAGCCATGATCTCTAAATCTGTAAAGACAGCCTGGACGAGAAGAACAAGCAGAATTTA
>NC_084632.1:18861677-18899177 GCF_033978795.1 Nerophis ophidion | reverse complement strand
CACTACTGTAGCTATCGATGAATGTGAAGTGTTGATAAACATTTAGCAAAGTTTACAATATTTCTGACAACAGAAACATGTATAAAGAACCTACTAACACCAGCCAAAAGGTGATTATGCATAAACTGGTCTACATATTTTCTCATAAAAAAAATAAGCTTTTTTTTTTACCATACTTAACATACAGGTTGTCATCATCCATGATGATAAAAACAACATGGCTATAATATTACTAAACAAGAAAGGCACAACATGACCTCCACGTGACATGCAGACACAATCACGCCGTCCCCATAGGCACCTCGTGTTTGAAATGACTCATCACTTTTTTCCCTGCCAAATAGTGGAGCCTTGAGCTGCGCCAACAAGCCATGTCTACAACGGACAATCTAATGACGTCCAAGTACGAGGGGAGAAGCACACACGCCGCCATAAGGATGCAAAGCCACCACAGTGCTGGCGTCACGCAAGGAGCCCCCCTCTCACCTCTCTCATAGTGCCTCCTTTTCCTCACACCCGAAACCATGGCGGTCATCTCCGTTCAGAGCCAGGCTTGACGTCGAGGAAGCCATATCAAAACACCGTGTGACTGACAGCTACCCTCTCACTGGGCTGAGCCGCCATCCTCCCGACAGACCGAGTCTTCTATGGATGCAACATGCCCTCTAATATTATTGCACCCTGTTGCTATGACAACGCCACACAATGTGTTCGGGAATGCTGTCTGTCACAGCGCCTCCTTTTTTAGCGTCACAGGGGTAAAAAAAAAAAAAAATACGGTCCTCTCTTCCCAACTCTCACTTAAAAACTAGCTTATTATTCGATTCCTTTTAACTGAGACCTGTTCTTTTTTCTTCTCCTTGGTTACAAGGGTGTCCAAAGTGCGGGAATTTACAGCAGACAGCTCGTTTTTTGTTGGCCCTCGGCATATTCTAAAAATGATTAATATGATTTTGTGCAACCTTAAGATTGACTCTATACACTTACATTTGGGATCCAAAAGGGACCCGTTCCTAAAAGTGTCATAAGTCAGCAATAAGTTAATATTTGTTTTACTTTCAAAGCTTAAAATATTTTAAGAACTTCAGATCAATTTATTTTGATATAATTTTTTATTTTTATTTGTTTTTTGTTTTTTTAAGGTTAAAGTCTTTTTGCCAAAACAACTTTTTTTTTTGGCAATACCACCCACTGTCACTGATCTATGGCAAGAAAATGTAAGACTACTATTTTTTTTTGTGTGTTTTTACATTTTCATTTTCCATCCATCAATCCATTTTCTACCGCTTATTCCCTTTTGGGGTCGCGGGGGGTATGGCGCCTATCTCAGCTACAATCAGGCGGAAGGCGGGGTACACCCTGGACAAGTCGCCACCTCATCGCAGGGGCATTTTCATTTTATTTAATTTTAAATTTGTACTTTTCTTTATAAAAAAATTTGGAGAGGAAGGGTGGAAAAGAATGTCTGTTTCCCATCAGGTGTATCATGTTTTCCCCTGGACCCATTCAGTGGCCTAGTGGTCCGCCCTGAGATCGGTAGGTTGTGAGTTCAAACCCCAGCTGAGTCATACCAAAGACTATACAAAAATGAGACCCATTGCCTCCCTGCTTGGCACTCAGCATCAAAGGTTGGAATTGGGGGTTATATCACCATAAATGATTCCCGGGCGTGGCACCGCTGCTACCCACTGCTCCCCTCACTTCCCAGGGGGTGATCAAGGGAATGGGTCAAATGCAGAGAACAAAATTCACCACACCTAGTGTGTGACAATCATTGGTACTTCAACTTAACTATCAAATCAATAAATAAACATTTGAAAAAAAAACGAATAATTAGAAAATATGCAATAAAAAAAATTAGTTCCAGAGCAGAATATTGGCGATTGGGGTAATAGCAGCTTTGAATGCAGTAGGTCAATAATTCATGACAACAGTGATTTTAATACAGTCGACAAAAAAATTGCAATTAATACTGAGCTAGAATGAGAGAGAAAGTTCACACAGGTCTTTTACGGTGCAGCTGGAAAGTATTCACTTTGTCCACATTTTGTTTTGTTTCAGCCTTGTTCCAAAATTGAATAAATTATTTTTTCCTCACAATTCTACACACAATACTCTATAAAAGTGGTTCTCAAATGAGGGTACGCGTACCCCTGGGGGTACTTGAAGGTATGCCAAGGGGTACGTGGGATTTTTTTTAAATATTCTAAAAATAGCAACAATTCAAAAATGATTTATAAATATATTTATTGAATAATACTTTAACAAAATGTGAATTTAAGTTCATAAACTGTGAAAAGAAATGCAACAATGCAATATTCAGTGTTGACAGTTAGATTTTTTGTGGACATGTTCCATAAATATTGATGTTAAAGATTTATTTTTATGGGAAGAAATTTTTAGAATTAACTTCATGAATCCAGATGGATCTCTATTACAATCCCCAAAGAGGGCACTTTAAGTTGATGATTTCTTCATAATGTAGAAATCTTTATTTATAATTGAATCACTTGTTTATTTTTCAACAAGTTTTCAGTTGTTTTTAGATCTTTTTTTCCAAATAGTTCAAGAAAGACCACTACAAATGAGCAATACTTTGCACTTTTATACAAATTAATAAATCAGAAACTGATGACATAGTGCTGTATTTTCCTTCTTTATCTCTTTTTTTCAACCAAAAATGCTTTGCTCTGATTAGGGGTACTTGAATTAAAAAACATGTTCACAGGGGGTACATCACTGAAAAAAGGTTGAGAACCACTGCTCTATAATGTGAAAATGTTTTTTTTTTCAAATATATAAAAAATAAAAAATACATGAGTATTCACAGCCTTTGCCGTGAAGCTCAAAAGTGAGCTCAGAGGCATCCTGTTTCAACTGATCATCCTTAAGATGTTCCTACAGCGTAATTGGACTCTACCTTTGGTAAATGCAGTTGGTTGCACATGATTTGGAAAGGCTCACACCTGTCTATATATAAAGGTAGTAAACTTGACCATGCATGGCGGACCACAAACCAAGAATGAAGTTGAAGGAATTGTCTGTAGACCTCCCAGACATGATCGTCTTGAGGCACAAATTTGGGGAAAGGTACAGAAAAGGATCCCAATTCACTCATTTGTAAATTTGAAGTTTGGAACCATCGGGACTTTCCCTCGAGCTGGCCAGCTGTCCAAATGGGGCGATCAAGGGAGAAGGACCCTAGTTAAGGAAGTGACCAAGAATCGATGGTCACTCTGTCAGACCTACACCATTCCTCTGTAGAGAGGTGAACTTTCCAGAAGGACAACCATTTCTGCAAAAGCTTGTGGCATCATATTCAGAAAGACTCGAGGCTGTAATTGCTGCCAACAGTCCATCAATATTGAGCGAAGGCTATGAATACTTATATACATTTGCAAACATTTGTAAAGATAACCTTTTCACATAGTCATTATGGGTTATTGTGCGTAGAGTTTTGAGGACAAAAATGAATTTATTTCATTTCATAATATAATAAATGTGGGAAAAGTGAAGCGCTGTAAATACTTTCCAAATGCACTTATTTACATCTGCCTTGTTATATATAACAGCCCGTTTTCATTGACTGTCATTGCATTTCAGCAGTATGATGGCAGTTAAACTCATTTAAGCTAATCAAAGCTCAGACAATTGTGCTCAGGGTTTTCTGGCAACATCTGGTGTTTTAAGGGGCGCAATTACGCTAAAACAATATTTTCTTGTTTTCAATTGCAAAGAATGAGATTCATTCGATTGCAGTCTATTACAAGTAGATTCCTACCTTCATTTATCGTGATCATGTTCGGAACCAATTAACAGTGATAAACAAGGGACGACTTTACTTCTGTCTTAATTCGTTCGTTATGTGGACTGAAGACACCTGTCGCAGAAACAATGTCGCCTATTCAACCTAAAGAGCTGTCAATTGACCATAGTAGACCTACACAAGACTGGATGGACTACAAAACCATCAACAAGAAGTTTTTTTGACAAAGACACCACTATTGGCATACATTCAGAAATGGAACTAATACAAATTAAGGGATCAAATACTTATTTGCCCCAATTTAGTCCTCCTTGGTAATATTTAGACATTAGACATACCCATGTGGCCTTTTTCTTTTTGTGCAGTATTGCTCATTCCCCCTTTCACACACATCACACATACACCTTTCGGCTAATGCACTTTCATCATAGTTTATACTTTGCTGTAAACCAGTATTTATGAAGACAACACAATATTTAACAGTCCTACCTTTGCAGGAGAATTACAAAAATGTACAAACATGAAAGTGGGGAAAATTACATGTTGGGCACCGATTTCAGCTGAAACCGTTAATTGAGTGTAATGTGAAATAAAAGGCAAGTGGAGTGGTACATTGGAATACCACTTTTTCGGGATACAAGTTGTGGCTTAGCTAATTTTTATGCTTTGGGTTTCACGCAAAATTTCGGATCACTAACGTCACAGTGGACCCCGTAAAATCCGAGCAAAACATCTGGTCGTACTCGCTAACAGTAGCTTATAGCGAGAAATGGACATAACTTTGTTTTTCTAACCATTAGAACAAAGAAAGTCAGTGTGAAGGATGGTGCTGAGAAACTGAAGCAGATGGCAGTCACTGAATTAAAGAAAGAAATGATCAAAAAACACGACTGAGGATGTAAATTAGTTACTTGGCAAAGCAATTGGAGTGTATCACTGCGCGTCTGCACCATACTGAAGCAGGAGGACAGGATAACGCCAGCCAACAACTTTAACATATTATCTCAACCAACATTTATTTATGATAAAATGTAGAAGCTGCTGATGGTGTGTTTGACGGGAAAGCAGCTGAAAGGAAATACTTTAGAACTCCACTCTTCAAGGTAAATATTTTATTACATTACTTCCTAAAACTACTACTACATGCTATTGAATGTTTTATATACGTATCTAAACATTTATTTTTCTCTTTAAAGGCATGGTACATGTTAAACTTGATTGAAAGATTAATTTGATTTCCATTCAATTCAATGGGCAACGCGGTCACTGATTAAACTAAAAAAAAAACAACCTAAAAAGCCAACAAAAATAAAAAAATGAAACAATTTGAAAATGAAATCGAGATGCAAGCTTTTTAATTGAACAGCGACATTACTATATTGTTGGATGAATAAAAGTATATCTAATATTTGTGAAAACCAGGGCTGGCCCCTGGCATAAACCCTTTATGCTGGTGTTTAGCGCTACAAAAGCAAAGGGGCCACATAGTTATGACAGCTGTTCCTTTCAGTAGCTGATCATCACTGTGCACGTTGTGCAGGCGTTTACTTCTACTTTAATGGACTTAAATGCCACATGAACACAATTATATTTTGTCTCTACTAAACTTTTATTCGGTGGTGATGAGTCAACATGTCCTTTGTAAAAGTTCAGTTTAGCAGCGTCCATTCAAAAGCACAGAGAGATATTTGCTAATTTAGCATTGCTTTGAATGCCTTCATCGTGACAGATTTACTTCGGTATTTCTATAACGCCCATATTATTTAAGTTTATATCGTAGCCAAACCTTCTCCCAATAATATAGTGTCAAAAGTAACATTTGTTTGTTCATAGCGTTTCCACAATTTTGTTTACTTTTTCAATTAATGCCAAAGCTGCATGGCAGTTTTGAATTGGCTTCACTGCAGTAGGAGATATCCAACACTTTTATTTTCCCTTGGACCTATCAAACAATTGTTTTACCTATTAATACAAACATTGGACATTATATAATACTAACAATACATAATACTCACTAGGCTGCAGTCAGCCTTATACCCCCGAGTGTTTTACACGAGTAATATAAGGACCGAAATGGAACCACAAAAAAAACTTGTTTAGGGCCACAAAAAGTCCAGATTAAAACTGATAAAAAAAAAATCAACAAGTCTTATCTGACACCAGTAATGCCACATTGTTGTGCATACTTTTTGAGACAATGTAACTCACCTAAAAAGGTATTGGCGATGAATTCGGACACCTGATTCCCTGAGCGACTGGTCTCTGATAGTTGAGTCAGTTCTCGGTTTAGCATCCTCTTAAACTGCGTGGAGACATCGAAAGGACAAACACACAGATATGTGGTTAGTACAAAAAATATTTGACATGCCGAAATAAAGTTGTAATTGTCATACAGTGGTTTAACGAAAACAAAGAGGAATTACAATAAGTGGCAGGCGATAAGTAAATGCATAGAAGGAATAGTTTTGGCAATAATACAGTAAAGTACATGCAGATGGAAAATCAAGAAATTCTAGCGCAAGGTTACTCAACTGGGACTAAAATGACACCATACCGGCCCCCGAGTTCAGTTCAAAACTTGGGAGACATACATTTCTGCAGTAAAGTTCTAAAAACATTAGAGTGCTCCTGTTGTGTCAAAGAACTTGGACCACTGTTAACACATTGGCAGATCCTTGCGTCGACTTTTAAACCTTGCTAGCAAACATAGCAGACTGGGGTCTAAACTTACGATTTACATAACAGAGGCGTTCCTCAAGGCACGCTTCTAGGTCCTTGACTTTTTGGCAGTTTGTAATGTGATTTATATAACTAACCCAGCAGGCAAAAGACATTGATGCAATGTTGATTATATATGTATACGTTTTTTGAAAGTGACTTCTAAACATCTATTTTCTACCGCTTGTCCCTCTCGGGGTCGTGGCCTCATCCCAGGGCCAACACAGATAGACAGACAACACTAAACGTTGCAAAATAGTTGTATTTGTAAATTGGGGCGGCTGTTTCGTCCTGGCGGGCGAATGGCTCCGCTGGTAGCGTTCCTTCCTATACAAAAGACAAGCAGGAGTAGCGTGGAGGTAAGATTAAGTCTTTTTAATAAATCAAACGCAGGACAAAAATACAAAACTAAGGATACTAGCAAGCGTGGAGTCAAAAAAAAAAACACAAAATGTCATCAAGAGTGAAAAACGAGGAATGCTAGTGTGTACAAAATCACTACAGCGAGGAGAAAAAACAGGAGAATTTAAATGTTGCCTATAACAAACATTGACCCAGGAACTACTGCTGGGTGACAGGAAACTATAAAGGGGAGTGATTAACCAAAACACCTGGTGGGAACACTAATTGCAAAATGGTAAATGGGTTGTACTTGTATAGCGCTTTTCTACCCCTTTTTAAGAGCCCAAAGCGCTTTGACAATATTTCCACATTCGCCCATTCACACACTGACGGCGGGAGCTGCCATGCAAGGCGTTTACCAGGACCCATCAGGAGCAAGGGTGAAGTGTTTTGCCCAAAGACACAACGGACGTGACTAGGATGGTAGAAGGTGGGGATTGAACCAGTAACCCTCAGATTACTGGCACAACCACTCTACCAACTTCGCCACGCCGTCCCCAAAACTAAGACAGGTGAGGAGAATCAGTGCCCATGGAAACCAAAAGAAAACAGGGAAAGACAGTTCACCCAGGAAACAGACTAAAACAGAAAAACTACCAAACATAAATCATGACATGAACCGGGTAACGGATCATGACAACGACTTTGGATCCACGTTGTTGGCTGGCAAATGACCAAAGAGCAACGGTCAAATCAACGTCACAACTTGGCATTGAATACACGTTGTCAAAAAGCATGTGGTTTCAACATTGTATTTGTTTTGTATAATATTGGTTGAGAAATGACCAAAAATCAAGGTCAGAACCCAACATTGATTAAAGGCCTACTGAAACCCACTACTACCCACCACGCAGTCTGATAGTTTATATATCAATGGTGAAATATTAACATTGCAACACATGCCAATACGACCTTTTTGGTTTACTAAATTGCAATTTTAAATTTCCCGGTAGTTTCGTCTTGAAAATGTTGTGTAATGATGACGTGTACGCAAGACGTCACGGGTTTTTAGGAAGTATGAGCGCTGCGCACACACACACAGCTAAAAGTCACAGTATTTTGGACATCTGTGTTGCTGAATCTTTTGCAATTTGTTCAATTAATATTGGAGAAGTCAAAGTAGAAAGATGGAGTTGGAAAGCTTTAGCCTTTAGCCACACTGTGATTCCTTGTTTAAAATTCCTGGAGGTGAAACTGTACTATGAATCAGAAACATGGATCCCGACCACTTCTCAACCAGCAGGTTTCGGTGAGAAAATTGTGGTTAAAAAGTCGCTTCTTACCGGAGAAAAGCTGAGCTTGTGCCGTCCATAGCTGCCGTCGACTCCCCTGAGACACTGGCGTCAAGACACCCGACTATCAGGTAATATTAAACTCACTAAAACACTAGCAACACAATAGAAAGATAAGGGATTTCCCAGAATTATCCTAGTAAATGTGTTTGAAAACATCAGAATCCGTCCCAATGCAATCGCGTTTTTTTTTTTTTTTACCTCGTCTTTCGCTATCAATATCCTCAAACACGAATCTTTCATCCTCGTTTAAACTAATGGGGAAATTGTCGTTTTCTCGGTCCGAATAGCACTTTTTGTTGGACGCTCCCATTAAAATCAATGTGAATATTTAAGGAGACCCCACACTTGTGACGTCATCGTCTGCGACTTTCGGTAGAGGCAGGGCTTTTCTCTTAACCCCGAAAGTTGCAAACTTTATCGTGGCTGTTCTCTACTAAATCCTTTCAGCAAAAATATGGCAATATCGCGAAATGATCAAGTATGACACATAGAATAGACCTTCTATCCCCGTTTGAATAAGAAAATCTCATTTCAGTAGGCCTTTAAACATCGTCAAAAAGCATGTTGGCCCTGTGATGAGGTGGCGACTTGTCCAGGGTGTACCCCGCCTACCGTCCGAATGCAGCTGAGATAGGCTCCAGCGACTCCCCGCGACCCCAAAAGGGACAAGCAGTAGAAAATGGATGTTGTTTCAACATTAGGTTTGAGTTGTTCAACGTCAGGACCTGATTCAACAAGTTCTTAACGTTGTTTTGATATCTTGTGCCTGCTGGGAAGGTGTTGTTGTAGCTTGTTTACTTCAGATGCAGTCAGCTGTTATATTTTAGGTCCTCCCTTTTTCATCATCTGGGCAATTCAACAGGTGGCCCGTGAGTTCAGTTCAGAAAACTTGTGAGGGACTCACATTTTTGAAGCGGCTTCTTAAAGACACTAATAATATGCTGCCATTGAGATGATCTGTGATGGGTTTTTTTTTTCAGAAGGTCTTGAAAAAACTGCCATGAATGAGCTTTTTTCTTTGCAAACTTCTGTGTGTTGAGCATTTAGGTTGTATCGCAGTGCAAGCTGTTATGTAACATCTGGTATGTTGTGAAGGGGGTGTCCTGCTGCAGTGCTGAGAGCGACACGGTGTCACTATCACTCACACCATGCATCATAATATAAATACTTCCTTTATGGCCCCTTATTACAAGCATGTCACCCATATATTGTGGGAAACTTTATCCATCTAACATGCATGTTCTCACTCACTGGCGTGCCCCCTGCAAAACCTGCACTGCTGATTGATACAATGTCAAACGTAAACAAGGCAGCATTGCTCACCTGTCTGAGACAACTCCAGAGAGCCAACACAGACAAGCCATTCCACGCATGGTGATCTTCCCCAGCTTAAAATCCCATTCAATGAGCAGACACATTTATTGGTTGAGTTCCAAGCCGAAAACTGCAGTAGCGCTGGTTTAAAAAAAGAAAAAAAAAAACCCAACGAAAACGCCCTCCGTGAAAATAAAAGTAGACAGTCCTGAAGGTGGTGCTGGGGGTTGTTGTGGGTAGTAAGTTCGGTGAGATGCAGCGGGGGAAGATTGGGACTGGATGGACGGGGAAGAAAAAGGAGCGACTGAAGTCGCCCATTCAACCACTGTCACACGCTGTCAATGAGCAGCAGAAAGGAGGAGAGTCTGCCCTTCCCCCGCCCTACATAGTGTCCGCGTCCCTTTGTCCAATCAGGTGGGCCTCCTGCAGAGGCTGGGCAAAGGAGGGACTCGCTGAATGGGGGAGATTTGAGTGTACCAGTCTGAAAGAAGCAGGCGGGGATGGGGCGGGGGTTAACTCTTTCACTGAGGCACCGTTCATGAAACTCTCACTCACTCTGTTTACATGCACTAAAACAGTCAGATTCCCAAAATAGGTGGGGTTCTCCATTTTTCACACTTCTAGATGAAGTCTGTTTACATGCATACATCTGTAATTCGATGTAGGACATAATGCTGTGTGCCCTTGATACGCTAGGGATATTCAACTTGTTTCCAGAAAGCGAAGGAGTCTTATCTTATCTTGTATATTCCAGAGAGGCAGCGTCCTTGATTTTGGTCTGTTTATTTTCTCAGGAGCGCTCTGCTGTTTTCAAAGATCTTCTAAAAGCTTGTCAAAGATCATTTCTAGGACAGTCCTGTAGTGTTTTTAAGGCTCTGTTGCAAAAATGTGAGTCTCACAAGTTTTTTGACCTGGGCCACCAGTTGAATAGCCCAAATGATGAAAAAGAGAGGACCTAAAATGGAACCTTGTGGTACACCACTAGTATATAGTGCATCCAGAAAGTATTTACAGCACTTCACTTTTCCACTTTGTTATTTTGTTACTTATTAAAAAACTGAATACCGTATTTCCTTGAATTACCGCAGGGCATACAGTATGCGCCTGCCTTTAATTACTGCCGGGTCAAACTCGCTTCCCAAAATAATTAGCGCGTGCTTAGTATTACCGCCTGGTCAAACTCATGAACGTCACGAGTGACACTTCCCCTGTCATCATTTTCAAAATGGGAGAGGCTGATTTCAATACCGGTAATTTGAAATCGCATAAAGGGAAGAAGATTAAGAGCTATTCAGTAGGATTTAAGGTCCAAGCTTACCTCACACTCAAATTTTTACTGCATACCTTTGGTAAGTGCCGGAGTGAGAAGAGATTTTAAAATAATTAGCGCATGCTTACTTTTACCGCATGCCTTTGGTAAGCGCAGGAGTGAGAAGAGGTTTTAAATTAATTAGCGCCCCGGCGGCAATTCAAGGAAATACGGTACATGAATTTTTGTCTTCAAAATTCTACACACAATAATAGTCCATAAGGAAAATGTTTTTAGGAGTGTTTTGCAAATATATCCATCCATCCATTTCCTACCGCTTATTCCCTTTGGGGTCATGGGGGGCCCTGGTGCCTATCTCGGCTACAATCGGGCGGAAGGCGGCGTACACCCTGGACAAGTCACCAGTTTAGCAAATTGATAAAAATAAAAAATAAAAAAATATTGAAAAAAAAAAATCACATTAGCTCAATATTTTGTTGATGCACTTTGGCAGCAATTACAGCCTCAAGTCTTTTTGAATTCGATGCCACAAGCCTGGCACGCCTATCTTTGGGCAGTTTTACCCATTGTTGTTAGCAGTACCTCTCAAGCTCCATCATTTGAATGGGAAGTGTTGTTTTTCATCCACAAAGTCTCTGTACATCACTGCATTGTCAGATAGTCTGAGTGGTATTCTCACCTTATTAGAAGCCATCTCGCTGACCGAGTGTCTCGTCTGGAGCGTCTCCAACTGGTCCAGACACCAGTCCAGCTCTTCCAGAGTCTCCATTGCTAGTTTTTGATAAGGCTCCTCTGGATGGACAAAGACGAGCATGCACACGCCCAAACTCAGTACTTGGCCGTTACTCTTCTGCTGTTATTTTGCGAGAGACATACCTGAGTGGCATGGTTTGCACAGAGGCGGCTGGTTGCTGCTTGGCGGCCACCTGCAACAAAAGACGGAGGAAGTGTAGGTAGGATAAACTCTTCATAAAAGACATTGACTTTGTCAGTCTAGCTCACTCTTACTTGTTTCCCACGCGGTCTTGCAAATGTGTAAGAACAGCGAAGTTACTTCTCACTGTGCGTAGACTGGCAAGAATCTGGAAAAAGCGAAACGATACTATTGGAAGTTTCATGTTTACAAGAGCGCCAACAATAATTCCGTGACGGATTTTATCAATTGTGGCAGCAGCCATTTTCACAATAAAGTATGACGCAGAATACAGTTGTCCCTCCTTTATCGCTATTAATTGATTACAAATATGACCGCGATAAATTAATTTTCCACAGTAGGAATCGATAATTAATTAAATAAATACATTGATTGTTACTATAACAATCTACAAGTTTAATATAGGTTGCCTCTCTCTCTTCCCTTTCATCTTTCGGTATTCCTTTTTTTTCATTTATTTTATTTTTTTAAATTATCTTTCTAGCTATCATTATGTATACGTATTGTTGCATTTGAACAACTGTATTGTTGATAATAGAGGTAAACGATTGGTTTTGTTCATGATCAATAGCGCTTTTTCTATTGGTATATGTATTGCTCCAGTTTTAGTGTAAAAATGCTCATTGTCATTACTATATTATTATTTATTTCGCTAACTGCTTATTTGCTATCACTTTTACGATCATATTCGTACATATTGTATGTGCTGGTGTTGTTCTATTGGTGTTGTTATTGTTGTATTTGCTGTTGTTGCTTTTGTCTCTCTGTCTAATCCCCCTCTTATCACCACAATTTCCCCCTCTGTCTTCCTTTTTTGTTCTCTTTCTATCCTCTCCTGCTTCGGCCCGGCTACACCAAATGATAGTATAAATACATTTAATAAAGTCATATTCAAATAAGGCAACAAGAGAAGTATCCTACACTTCTCTTTTGTAAAGTAAATCTGAACAGCCGATATGGGCATCTACATCAACTATATGATTTGCCTGAGAAGCTGGACAGGACACATTTTTTTTTTTTAAATAAATAAATAAATTGAACATTTTCAAAGCCATCCATCCATTTTCTTCCGCTTATCCGAGGTCTGTGCGCGGGGGCAGCAGCCTAAGCAGAGAAGCCCCTACTTCCCTCTCTCCAGCCACTTCGTCCAGCTCCTCCTGGGGGATCTCGAGGTGTTCCCAGGCCAGGCAGGAGACACAGTCTTCCCAACGTGTCCTGGGTCTTCCCCGTGGCCTCCTATCGGTCGGAAGTGACCCTAAACACGTCCCCAGGGAGGTGTTCGGATGGCATCCTGACCAGATGCCCGAACTACCTCATCTGGCTCCTCTCGATTTGGAGGAGCAGCGGCTTTAGTTTGAGGTCCTCCCGGATGACAGAGCTTCTCACCCTATCTCTAAGGGAGAACCCCGCCACCCGGAGGAGACTAATTTCGGCTGCTGGTACCAGTGATCCTGTCCTTTCGGTCACAACCCAAAGCTCATGACCATAAGTCAGGATGGGAACATAAATTGACCGGTAAATTGAGAGCTTTGCCTTCCTGTTCAGCTCCCTCTTTACCACAACGGATCGCTACATGGTTACAGCATTACTGAAGACGCTGCACCAATCCGCCTGTCGATCTCACGATCCAGTCTTCCTTCACTCGTGAACAAAACTCCAAGGTACTTGAACTCCTCCATTTGGGGCAAGATCTTTTCCCCAACCCGGAGATGGCACTCCACCTTTTTCCAGGTGAGAACTAAATGGACTCAGACTTGGATGTGCTGATTCTCATCCCAGTCGCTTCACACTCGGCTGCAAAATGTAACCACTAAACCGGATCCCCTCAACGCCCTGACTGTGCCTAGAAATTCTGTCCATAAAAGTTATGAACAGAATTGTTGACAAAGGGTAGCCTTGGCGGAGTCCAATCCTCACTGAAAACGGATCCAACTTACTGCCGGCAATGCGGACCAGGCTCTGACACTGATCATACAGGGAGTGGACCGCCACAATCAGACAGTCCGATACCCCATACTCTCTGAGAACTCCTTACAGGTCTTCCCGAGGGACACAGTCGAATGCATTCTCCAAGTCCAAAAAGCACATGTAGACTGGTTGGGCAAACTCCCATGCACCATCAAGGACCCTGCGGAAAGTATAGAGCTGGTCCACAGTTCCACGACCAGGACGAAAACCACACTGCTCCTCCTGAATCCGATGTTCGACTATCCGGCGTAGCCTTCTCTCCAGTACATCTGAATAGACCTTACCGGTAAAGCTACAAAATAAAAATGTATACATATTTCAACTTTGAGAGCTGTCTAGACATGAAATAAGACCACTTTACACTTTCTTTTAATCCACTATAGCAGTGATTCTCAAACTGGTACACGTGCCACTAGTGGTACACCATCTGGTGATACCCCAAAGAATCACTTGACTGAAGTACAGTGTTTTATTTTCCTATATTCCAACAGTGTGTAATGTTACAGTGGCCAGAAATATTAAATACACTTGTTAAATATAACCTGTGCCTTGTTTTTCATGAATACTTGGGCTGACTACGCTGCTGTATTTTAATTTTGGTCATTATGGTGGTACTTGGAAAGCCAAGTTTTTTCTGAAGGTGATACTTGGTGAAAAAAGATTCAGAACCAAGGCAATACATTAATGCTGACTGAGGCTGAGCCAATCAGAGGCCACGATATTAACAGCATGCTCTGATTGGTTTGGTATCCTCTAGTAGCCAATTCTACTCTAGTATTGATGGTTTAAGTTAATTTAACCGATTTATATGCTTGAAAATGCTTAAAATTATGTATAACATCTATTTAATTATGCATATAACAACTGAAAGTATTTTATCTACACTCTTTGATTTTATTTTATATTATAATTGTTTTTATGATTATTTCATTTTTATTTTTTGCCTTCTTGTATTTTTAAGTTAAGCACTTTAAATTGCCTTGAGCACAAATTGTGCTCTATACATAAACTTGCCTTGCCTTAAATTAGGAAAAATGTTTTGAATAATAGAAAAAAATTCCCAATGTGGAATATTTGAAGCACGATGTGACAAGGGACGACTGTACTGCATTTGATCATCCTTTGTTTTGTAAGCGTCACCCACCTGTGCAAATGGAGTAACTATCATGTCTTCTCCGTGCCTGCAAAAACAACCACAAACATGCACTTTGTAAGATGTTCTTCTGGACAGTTGAAGAACAGTGAATGGAATGATTCAATTATTGCTAAAAATTAAGGGTGTGCCTATCAATTGGCCACCGATCAGTATCTGCCAATTTTCGTGAAAAAGTATGTGATCGCCATTGCCGATTAATGTGTTTTAATGCCGATCACAAACGCTGATGCCCACTGGCTGATACTGAGTTTATTTTAGTCACCCAGCCGAAAAGCAGCTAGCAGGTAATTATGTATCTCTATACACAGTGTGGAGCTACTTCCCTAATGATCACATACATTACGGCAAATAAACTGCATTTCTTAGTATCTTAAATATCATTATCATCAAGTATCAATTTCAGTGGAGAAAGAAGCTAAACATGTTACACACCAGAGAGCAAGTCAGTAGCTGGCATGCTAATAGCTAAACTAAACACTAAGCTCGTTTTAAACAACACCAAGAAATGCGTGCTTAGCAGTGGTGTCCCAATGTAACATGTTCACTTACGATACAATATATTGGAAACTTGTGTGTAGGCCGATACCAATATTAAATAGTAAGACTTCCTACATACTTTTACTATTTTGTAAAGTGAAATGTTATAAAAGGTTTGATCAAGTGAAATTACAAAAAGAGCAATGACAGATGTGTGCTTCTGAAGTCGGTTATTCATTTGTGTTTTGATGAGACCCGGTGGTTCCAATAATTCATTAAATTAAGGTCATGCCGAAGTAAGTTGAATGATGCGGACACCTCTGTTACTGGATACTTTCTCATATAATTTTGCCTTAGAGACTTTGTATATGTAAGTAATATGCAAGTGTAATTATTTGATATTTTTTCTATAGACAAATGCCGTGTTTTAGCCTGCAATATTGTTCAATTAAGTCAGTGTTTCTCAATTATTTTTTGTCAAGCAAATTTCGCAACCCCCAAATCTTCACCGTGACTATAAATAGTATAAGCTACCTATAAAAGGGTTATAAGTAAACCTCTGCATAACTTTATTTTCTTATTACATTAAAGAAAAAAAAAAGAAATAGAAAAGAACTTACAAAAAAATAATTTTTTCAACATTGTTATTTAGTCTGAATTAGAAAAGATTTAAAGTGCACCAATTTGCCTGAAATTGAACAAAAAAATAACATTCTTCATTTTTTATTCAAGCGATCAATATTTTTGACCGACTTGAACTATTTAAGACTAAAAAATGCACATTTAATAAACTAAATAGATCATGACAAATTCAAATTGGTGAGCAACATTAACGCAGGAGCACAATAAAAAACAAACTCTAACCTACAAAACAAAAATGAATAACGCAATTTTCTGTGATTTTCATCTTTTTTTTAAATAAAACAAGGAAGCCAGGATTAATTTGAAGCGGAGTTTGAAGCATGATACTGATAAAGCCTGTTCCTTGGGGTCACACGCAACCCTCGTGGCAGTGGAACACCCCAATATTTGAGAAGAACTAAATTAAGGTAAGTCATTGTATATGTCAAGCTTGTGTGCTATTGAATGCGTAGCTGTTGTGTAGCTGCTAGTAGCATATAGCCTATCATGTTTAACTTTTGTAAATGACCACTAAAATACAAGGAAAGGTCAACATTGGGTGTTTATTGGAGGACATTTAACTGGCTGTCTGGCTTTGCACAAGTAAGCACGCTGCAGGACTGCTTGCATCGGAACTTATATCAAAGATTTTAGCTACAAGCCGATATCATCCGATACCTGTGTTTTTGCTGGTATTAAAATTATATCAATATCGGATCGGGACATCCCTGGTGCTGAGTAAAGTTTAAGAAATGTAAATGGAACCACATTGCAGGAGAATGTGAGATGCCTTTAACAGGGAATTGATATGCGTTTGCTTTCAGAGCTTGTTTACATCACAAGCATTAAAGTACCAGTAGAATGGAAAAACAAATTGCCTCTATATTGAAGCTGTTATTTTATATATATATATATATATATATATATATATATATATATATATATATATATATATATATATATATATATATATATATATATATATATACACACATATATATATATATATATATATATATATATATATACATATATATATATATACATACATATATATATATATATATATATATATATATATATATATATATATATATATATCGCTTTTTATTTATTTATCAATGCCATATAATTCATTAAGAAAATAAAAACATATGTGTTCATCTCTTACATAAGGCTTGTGAATGATAGACAGCACATACTTTACAAATGTGTACATATTTCCATTATAACTGATCTACAAGCGATTCATTGTGATGTCATCCCAGCCACCTCTGAATCAACGGAAATTTCTGAAGACATTCGGAGGGAAATATTCAAAATGGCCGTCTGAAATTGTGGCATTTTGTGATGTTTCGCAGTATTTTCACACATTTTGCCGCTTGTGAATACAATTGGATATGGTTTAATGCAGTGGTTCTTAAATGGGGTACGTGTACCCCTGGGGGTACTTAAAGGTATGCCAAGGGGTATGTGATATTTTTTAAAAAAATTCTTAAAAATAGGAACAATTAAAAAATAATTTATAAATATATTTATTGAATGATACGTCAACAAAATATGAATGTAAGTTCATAAACTGTGAAAAGAAATGCAACAATGCAATATTCAGTGTTGACAAATCGATTTTTTTGTGGACATGTTCATAAATATTGATGTTAAAGATAGTTCAAGAAAGACCACTACAAATGAGCAATATTTAATAAATCAGAAACTGATGACACAGTGCTGTATTTTACTTCTTTATCTCTTTTTTTCAACCAAAAATGCTTTGCTCTGATTAGTGGGTACCTGAATTAAAAAAATGTTCACAGGGGGTACATCACTTAAAAAAGCTTGAGAACCACTGGTTTAATGGATACAATGAAACACAATTAAGCATATAAAATCAACTTGTTTTTCCACTCTACTGGTACTTTAGGTGCTGCTTAAAGCCTGTATTTGAAAAGCTTTTGGGGTCACAGCATGCATGTAGATACATCCATTTAAAGAGAAAGTGACATCCTACTGTACATCCTGAATGGCTTGTGTTCCGGAAAACATTTTTAACAATCAATGTTTGCAGACATGATGCAACTGCAAATGTTAGTATACTCTAGTTCAGGGGTCACCATCGCGGTGCACGCGGGCACCAGGTAGCCCGTAAGGACCAGATAAGTGGCCCGCTGGCCTGTTCTAAAAATAGCTCAAATAGCAGCACTTACCAGTGAGCTGCCTCTATTTGTTAAATTGTATTTATTTACTAGCAAGCTGGTCTCGCTTTGCTTGACATTTTTGATTCTAAGAGAGACAAAACTCAAATAGAATTTGAAAATCCAAGAAAATATTTTAAAGACTTGGTCTTCACGTGTTTAAATAAATTCATTTATATTTTTACTTTGCTTCTTATAAGTTTCAGAACGACAATTTTAGAGAAAAAATACAACCTTGAAAATTATTTTAGGATTTTTAAACACATATACCTTTTTACCTTTCAAATTCCTTCCTCTTCTTTCCTGACAATTTAAATCAATGTTCAAGTACATTTAATTTTCTATTGTAAAGAATAATAAATACATTTTAATTTAATTCTTCATTTTAGTTTCTGTTTTTTCGACGAAGAATATTTGTGAAATATTCCTTCAGACTTATTATGATTAAAAAAAAAATATTCTGGCAAATCTAGAAAATCTGTACAATCAAAAGTAAATCTTATTTTAAAGTCTTTTGAATTTCTTTTAAAATTTTTGTTCTGGAAAATCTAGAAGAAATAATGATTTGTCTTTGTTAGAAATACAGCTTGGTCCAATTTGTTATATATTGTAACAAAGTGCAGATTGGATTTTAACCTATTTAAAACATGTCATCAAAATTCTAAAATTAATCTTAATCAGGAAAAATTACTAATGATGTTCCATAAATTATTTTATAAATTTTTTCAAAAAGATTCGAATTAGCTAGTTTTTCTCTTCATAGTTTTTGGTTGAATTTTGAATTTTAAAGAGTCGAAATTGAAGATAAACTATGTTTCAAAATTTTATTTTCATTTTTTTCGTGTTTTCTCCTCTTACACCGTTCAATTAAGTGTTTTTTTCATCATTTATTCTCTACAAAAAACCTTCCGTAAAAGGAAAAAAAATGTACGATGGAATGACAGACAGAAATACCCTTTTTTTTTTTCATTAATATAGATTTATTTATTGAAGTTAAATGAAAAAAAAAGGTAAATTGAGCAAATTGGCTATTTCTGGCAATTTATTTAAGTGTGTATCAAACTGGTTGGTAGCCCTTCGCATTAATCAGTACCCAAGAAGTAGCTCTTGGTTTTAAAAAGGTTGGTGACCCCTGCTCTAGTTATTGTGCTAAATGTCAACTTCAGTCCAAGCCTTTGGGACATTGCATTACTATCAAACCTCATGCTGGGAGCGTTTAGGTCGTCCAATGACCAATCAGTGTTTAGAGACGAGAATCCAAGACAGTGGTTAAGACAGGGTGAAGTACGTGAGAACTAGATGTTGTGAATTTAGATCATTAGAATTAGATCACTGCACACTTTTCTCACCGAGGTATCCAACTGACTTCGCATTGCTTCAATCCGTCCTCCCTTCAAAACAAAGGAGCTACGTCTACTGATTGATTAAAATAGGAACATCTTCATAAATAAATGTAAGCATGTGCAGCCATGACACATCTGCACTTGGTAGCTTGTGTTGAACGCATCCAGAAAATGGTAATGAAATACTCACAAGTCGCTGGCGGTCGATGAGTTGCGCGACATGGTTTTGGGCGAGAGGTCATAATCCGAGTCGGAGCGGTAGAGGAAGGACTCACGACGCTGACTGTGTGGGACATTGGACTGGAGGACCAGGCCTGACCCGGGACTGGTCTGAGCGTCCAGGGGACTGCGACCCACTGAGAGGCCATTCTCCACATCAAAACTGAAAAAAGAGAAGCATTCATGTCAGCGATATACTTGCATCCACCTGCATTTTAAAAGTAAATAACAAAACCCCAAAGGCTTGCTGTGCAATACAGAATGTAGAAATAGAACAGACAGATTCAACATGAAGCACCGAGCAACATCTTCAGTACAAATAATTTTTTGTATCAATAAAACTGCTTGGAATTCATTCCAATGAGATTTTTGTGTTTTAGTATATCACATACTTTGTTTGGAAAACACCATAAAAGCCCTGGTTTGTCGATACACAAGCTTTTTAGATAGGGCCTGAAGTCTGCCAGAGTATAACAAGACATAGCAGCAGGGATCAGTGTTTGTCGCTACATTTCGCGAGTACAGAGAAACCTCGATTCACCTAACTTTCATTTTATGAACTTTTCAATTTCCACACCACAGACCGAAAATAAGCCACAGCCATTTTGTGCCCGGCAGCACACTCCTGTGCTCACTGCCTATATTCAGTCGGCACAGTCCTACTTTGTGTGATTTTTTAAAGCATTTTTGCAGCATTTGTGTACTTTTGCTAGCTCAATAAGAGTCTAAAGAAAGCAATGGAAAAGCAATATTTTGTTTGGTTTGAAACTTTAAGGTACACAGTGTAGTCGACACAGACTCAGCTCCCTTTCGCCGCACATGAAGACGATTAACCGACAATGCAAAGTAAATAACATTTTTTAATCCTATATGTAATTTTATAACACGTAATTTTTTGTTGTTGTCGTTGTCTTTTGGGAGGGGTACCAATTCAACTGAATTTAATACGTTTCAAGTGTTTTGAGAACCATTTAAGCTTGTAGGTTGAGGTACTACAGGGTTTTTGTACATAACGGCAAATCTAATTTAGTGATTTTTAATGCCACTTAAAACAATTGTAATGCCTATTTTGTACTGCAGATAGTTATTATACATACCGGTAGTCAATATGTTGAAATTGTCTGTATAGACAAAACTGTAAGCCTTTGGCAATGGTAATCTTGAAGAATAGTTGAAAATTGTACATGAATTAATAATTAGAATGGGCTCACAAGACTCTTTAATCGCGGGATTGATTTTTTATTATTTATTTTTCTGTAGTGATAGCAGCAACTGTCAGTTGTGGTGGCAGCAGAAAGTTGCTTTCTTGCTCCCGCCAAATAATTTTGGCACAGTTAGCTGCTGCCTGCCGCCGACTAAGAGAATGTGTGATTTCACAGCATTACATTTTTTAATGCCTCTGGACAAATTCAATGCGTTTTAATGCCAGTTAAGCCCTTAATTTTTGCAAAATCCATTTAATGACTTTTAATGCGTTTTAATGACCCGCGGAAGCCCCGTATTACTGTGTTTACCTCATTAATAATACATTCCTTTGACTGTCAGAACATGTTGAGTACCAGCAAAAAAAACTATCAGACACCCCTGATCTAGCGTCTACACCCCTCGCACCTCAGTGCCACAAATAGATTGCAGTCCAGTGAAAAAAGTAAGCATTATTGTCTTCAGTGTTTCATTAAGCTGATTGTGTATATTAAAATACAAAGTATTCTCAAATGGCTCAGGTAATATAACACTTTCTTCACCGGTAGCGGAAATGGTGAGCCTCTTTTCAAGCAGGCAACCTTGAGAAACATTAAATATTCCTTTATACACACCTCCTCCTCATGCTCTTTCCCTCATTACATCAACACGACATCACCGCTGACGTAAAGCATGTTACATCAGTAGAACCTCACCCTTTGTTACACACACTGCATCATATACAGTAAGAAGGTAAATGCCATGATATACTGGTGAAAGTCAGAGCAATTAGAACAAATGCACGATCAATTATAAAAACTACTTATTTTACGGTAAAGACAGCAATAACCTTTTTGGAAGGTGATTTATCAGTAGGAGAAACATGATGTGTTATGCTAGCGCGGGGTGTTTACTCATGTTTATCTGCCAACCCATTTTCTTTTTGCCTGCTTATACAGAGCAACTGAAGGTTGCCGGAGTCTATTTTTAGCACGACCTGTCTCGGGCGCTCCGCTTATAGCTGCGCCTGATAAATGGGAGATGGCTGTTATCCGACGGATTCTGAATGAACTCGGCCCGATTCACAAACAGAGAGAGCGGACTGGAAGAGTGTTCAGGAAGCCTGCGTCCAGGACAGTGATGCGATTCACCGTCTCGCACCGGATTGGTGTGACCAGGCCACGAGGGGCGGGGCCTACAAGCAGGGCTTACCTCGATAATGATACCCTCGCCCGCACGGTGAAACTAGCTGTGACGAGGCTCCATCAGAGGCGGCCAGTGACGTCAGAAGCTATAAATAGATCCGCCTGGGGGACTGAGGGAGCTGGGAGGGACGCTTACGTATATAGTCCCTCCTTCCCCCACACACACTTCATCATTTTTACATTTGTGGTAATGGGGGATGCTGGAAGAAATAGTAGGTTTTAACAGCACATGCGGAATATGATGTGAGGCGAACCCATTTTCAAACTACAGTGCTCCCTCAAATTACAAGTGTTTTGAAATAAGAGATAACGTGTTTTCCAAACTATAAGCCGCTAATTTAAACATTGGGGTTTATAAAACGGTATGTATTTTTCTTCGCTAATAACCATAATGTTTTGTATTAGACAAATGGTTTCCATAAAACACAGAACGAGACACTGAAAAGGTGCTATTGTGTGTGCTATGTCCGTATCTTTTGGACGAGTTCGCTCACGGCAGGTTATGGGGTTGAAAATGTGCTTCCTGTTTGGTGCCTTGAACCGGAAGTAAAAATGTGAATAGCGTTTCTGCTCGAAAGGATTCTTCATTCATCACTCCAAGCAAAGTATGTTTTACAATTTAACTATAACAATTACTACCTAAACCGTCCCATGTGTTATGTCTGTAGTAGGGCTGGGCGATATGGCCTTTTATCAATATCTTTATTATATTTTTGTGCCATGTCATGATACACGATCTATATCGCGATATTTTGCCTTAGCCTGGAATGAACACTTGACACATATAATTGCAGCAGTACGATGATTATATGTGTCTACATTAATTCTTGTTCATACTGCATTAATATATGCTCATTTTAAACTTTCATGCAGAGAGGGAAATCACAACTACCGTATTTCCTTGAACTGCCGCCGGGGCGCTAATTAATTTAAAACCTCTTCTCACTCCTGCGCTTACCAAAGGCATGCGGTAAAAGTAAGCATGCGCAAATTATTTTAAAACCTATTCTCACTCCGGCACTTACCAAAGGTATGCAGTAAAAATTTGATTGTGATGTAAGCTTGGACCTTAAATCCTACTGAGTAGCTCTTAATCGTCTTCGCTTTATGCGATTTCAAATTACCGGCATTGAAATCAGCCTCCTCCATTTTGAAAATGATGACATGGGAAGTGTCATGAGTTTGATCAGGCGATAATACTAAGCATGCGCTAATTATTTTGGGAAGCGAGTTTGACCCGGCAGTAATTCAAGGCAGGCACATACTGTATGCCCTGCGGAAATTCAAGGAAATACGGTAAGTCAATTTACCAAAACTATTTATTAAACAGTTATTGAGCAGTGGCACAGACATTCAGGTCATTTCAAAACAGAAAGTGGAAGATTGTCAGATGTTGTCAGACAAGCTATGAGTGCAATTTTGTGCATGATGTCACTAAGATGCCATATGAAAACAACACTAAATTTAAGTGCACTTTTTGTATAGAACACCACTACAATAGTTTAAAACAAATAAAGTGCACTTTTGTGCATGATGTCGCACAAGATATTTCAATAAGTGTCAAATAAAAATGAGCTGCATGATAGGAAATCAAATAGCATAGCTACTAATTTTTGTAGCAACGCTTTTGCCGCATAATTATTTAACATTCCCGCTTGAAGGCAAACCACCGCCAGACAATGGACCCGTTGTTGGTTTTCTTGGGAATTAATTCTTCTTTCATTTGTTACCAGTTTCACACCTTCTCTCTCTCGTATTACCACCTGCACTACTCCGCTAGCATCACGGCTAATGTTAGCCATGTAGCTACCTCTCTGCTCGGGGAGGGCGTGTGACGTTGCACACGTGACGTATGTAAGAAGGTGCGCTTGTTTTACGTCTCTGTGAGAAGGAGAGACTAGAAAGAGTGGGAAACGCATGTAGTGTAATGCCCGCAGCTAAAAGTAACTGCGTGAGAACGTATACTCCAATATCACGATATAGTCATTTTCTATATCGTGCAGAGACAAACCCGCGATATATCAAGTATATCAATATATTGCCCAGCTCTTATCTGTAGGATTGTTTTCATACATATTTGTACCTGCTATTGTAATGTTATCAAGTTAGCATTGTTAGCTTTAGCGCATATACAATTGTCTGTGTTAGTATTATGAACTTGCAATGGGATTCTTTCGTTTGTATTGTTTCAGTTTCACCAAAACGTCACCGTGGAGCTAGGGTCTGTTTAGCTGATTGGAGAGATGGCTTCTGCAGCCATAATTTCTGTTTTGTTTGACTAGCTTTTTACTGCTGTTTGACAGGCAACGTTTGATAACAATTAAGTCATGTAAATACATATTTATAAGTGGGTAGGTAGGTAGGTAGGTAGGTTTTTATTGTAATTGCACAAGTACAACGAAACTCTGTTTTCAGCACACACCTGTTTATTTATAAAATCTTCTGTACTGGTAAATTGCTGCAGCTTATAGTATATGTAAACAATTTATTTATTCTCAAATTAAAATTGTGCATCTTAAATACTGTTACGCTCCATAGCCTGGAAAATATGGTAATTGTTATGCTTTAGGTTGCGAGCCTAAATTTCAGCTACAAACATCACATCCGGTCTTACTTGCTAGTATTAGCTAATAACTAGAGATGGACATAACTTTTTTTCCAACCACGAGAAAGAAGAAAGTGAGTGTGAAGGACAGTGCTGAGAGGAAAAAGTGAATGATATTCACTGAATTAAAGAAAAAAATCATCAAAACCATGTTTGACCTAGTAGCACGGAGCACAGCCCTGCTAATGTGTTTCACACTGAAGCAGAATGAGTCTAACACCAGCCAAGAATGTTTAAAAGATATCTAAATAGTTAGGAGAGTGGCAGTGCCAGCAACATGAGGGCTCCTGGTTCAATCCCCAGCTTCTACCATCCTATTTACGTCCATTGTGTCCTTGAGCAAGACGCTTCACCCTTGCTCCTGATGGGTCGTGGTTAGCACCTTGCATGGCATCTCCCGCCGTCAGTGTGTGAATGTGTGTGTGAATGTGTGTGTGAATGGGTGAATGTGGAAATAGTGTCAAACCGCTTTGAGTACCTTAAAGGTAGAAAAGTGCTACCCATAAATGACGGACAGTTATCTAATAAAATATGGGAACACTGCTGATGGTGTGTTTGACGGAAATACAGCTAGAAGGGGAGATTGTAGAAGTCCACTGTCCCAGGTAAACACTGCACTTATTATTATAATACTTCATAAAGCTACTGTAGTTTTTCATAGTAGATAATATGGTATTGTTTTTATGCAATATTTATCTAAAACCGTGATTCTCAAACTGGTATGTGTACCACTGGTGGTGCGCGGGCTTCATCTAGTGGTACATCAAAGAATCACTTGATTAAAGTACAGTGTTTTATTTTCCTATATTAAAACAGTGTTACTGTTCAAATTGTGTGCAATATTAGTGTTTTTTATTCATTCATTGTTTATGTTCTTCATTTGTTTTTGTTTTGTTTTTTGCTCCATGCTTTTTAACTCGTAAAGCACTTTGGTCCAATTTAAATATTGTTGTAAACGTGCTATATAAATAAAGTTGCCTTGCCTTTAAAGGCCTACTGAAACCCACTACTACCGATCACGCAGTCTGATAATTGATATATCAATTATGAAATCTTAACATTGCAACACATGCCAATACGGCCGGGTTAGTTTACTAAATTGGAATTTTAAATTTCGCGCCGAAATATCCTGCTGTAACGTCTCGGTATGATGACGCGTGCGCGTGACGTCACGGATTGTCGAGGACATTTTGTTCCAGCATCGTTCCCAGCTATTAGCTCGTCTGTTTTCATCGCAAAATTCCACAGTATTCTGGACATCTGTGTTGCTGGATCTATTGCAATTTGTTCAATGGACAATGGAGACATCAAAGAAGAAACCTGTAGGTGGGAAGCGGTGTATTGCGGCCGGCTTTAGCAACACGAACACAGCCAGTATTTCATTGTTTACATTCCCGAAAGATGACAGTCAAGCTTTACTATGGAACAGAGATGTCAAGCGAACACGGTTGGATTGGACCACACACACAAAGTACAGTGTATTATGCAGCGATCATTTCGAAAGACCCACTTTCGAAGAGGGTCCCTTGCGAAGGGCAGAGATGGGCATTGCCACTACCCGTCGACTGGTGCTGAAGAAAGGTGCAGGGATTTTCCAGAATTATCCTAGTAAATGTGTCTAATAACATCTGAATCGGTCCTACTGCCCTCGTCTGTTTTTTCTTTTCTAGTCCTTCACTCTCACTTTCCTCATCCACAAATCTTTCATCCTCGCTCAAATTAATGGGGAAATCGTCGCTTTCTCAGTCCGAAACGCTCTCGCTGCTGGTGGCCATGATTGTAAACAATGTGAGGATGTGAGGAGCTCCACAACCCGTGCATATCGTCTGCTACTTCAGGTACAGGCAAGGCTTTTTTATTAGCGACCAAAAGTTGCGAACTTCATCGGCGATGTTCTCTACTAAATCCTTTCAGCAAAAATATGGCAATATCGCAAAATGATCAAGTATAACACAGAATGGACCTGCTATCCCCGTTTAAATAAGAACATCTCATTTCAGTAGGCCTTTAAGAGCTCCGTTACAGAACTAATTAAGCTCGTACTGTTAAAAGGGGCAAAAGTGGGTAGTCTCGTACTGTTAAAAGGGGCAAGAGTGGGTAGACATCGCCCACTATTGCTAAAGGTGGGTAGTGCAACAGCTGCCACAGTTGACAACTTCCCAAACGACAACTCATCCTCCCCAGCATCTGTTTGGAATAAAAGAATCAGCATCATCATAGTTCATCCCCCGAAGGAATTTGTGGACTTTTCCTGTAAAGACTTCATGAGACCAGTGTGGCCACTGAAGCAGCAGATTGTGTTGATGTTACAGGATTAATTTACATTTTTTTTAACAGCCGCTATAATTATTACAAAGCCGAGCTTAAAGTAAAATGTCTTATCATTAAACAGGCAAAAAGACAAAGAAAGAAAGAAAGCGAGAGACAGGCTGGCGTCTTGCTCGGTGTGAGCATTCATAACAAGTTGACCTTGGTAGGTCTTCAGCCTCCAGCATTGTTCTCTATCGCGCTGACGTAAATGACAGTGCCCCCACAGCCCCCCTTTTCTCTCTTTAACTCTGTTCTACTTCTCAACTTTTCTCACACACCCACATCCTAACCTCGGCTTTTGTTCCCAGGATGTGCAGTTTGCACCTCGCTTCTGCCGTGCCTTCCCTCAGTTCCCCTAAAAACAAAACAAGCCTGACGTGGGGAAAAATTCTGCAACGCTCGTCTACACAAAATGCAATCCGCAATGCGTACATATGAGTAACCACGCGTGTGTGTGTATGTGTGTGTGTAAGATCCTAAAGTTATACAATACTTAAAAAAATAAAAAGTTGGACATTGTGGGCTTTTTTGTAATGTCACAATCCTGCCAATGCACGCAAATTCACACAAATACTGTACACGTCAACTGATCAAAACTTCTTTGTCTTTGTGAAGACGAAACAGAAACAACCTGTAACAACATACCAACTCTTTATTGATCGAAACTTGTTTGTCTTTGTGAAGACGAAACAGAAACAACAACGTGCAACAACATATCAACTCTTTATTGATCAAAACTTATGTTTGTCTTTGTGAAGACGAAAGATAAACAACCTGTAACAACATACCAACTCTTTATTGATCAAAACTTATGTTTGTCTTTGTTAAGACGAAACAGAAACAACAACGTGCAACAACATATCAACTCTTTATTGATCAAATGGCACAGTTGGGGCTGAGGAGCTTGAGTTTGATTCTCCTATGCGTGTTAGAGTGATACAGTAAATGAAGACAGAAGACCAGATGTTATTTGATGAGAGGATGACACAGGACTCAAGTCATGGGGTCAATCCTCACATATATAAAAACACGCTCCCTCCTGTTTTTGTTCCCTATAGCGTGGGAATTGGCTGGGAGGCCTCAAACATCACACCAGGAAGGAGGCAAGAGGTGAGGAGAAGAAAAGGAAAACAGGGAATATTTTGTGCGTGTGTGACAGTGTGTGTTTGTTGAAAGTTGTAAAATTAGTGAAAACCAGGTTGGCAACTCTAACAGATTGTTGTCTATTTAGTGAGTGAATGTGGAGGAGTGAAGGCATGCAGGAACTAAAGATGAGTTTATATCCATACATCCATAATACTTTTTTAAATGTAAAAAAAATATATGTATATATATATATATATATATATATATATATATATATATATCCATCCATCCATTTCCTACCGCTTATTCCCTTTCGGGGTCGCAGGGGGCGCTGGCGCCTATCTCAGCTACAATCGGGCGGAAGGCGGGGTACACCCTGGACAAGTCGCCACCTCATGGCAGGGCCAACACAGATAGACAGACAACATTCACACACTAGGGCCAATTTAGTGTTGCCAATCAACTTATCCCCAGGTGCATGTCTTTGGAAGTGGGAGGACGCCGGAGTATCCGGAGGGAACCCAAGCTATATATATATATATATATATATATATATATATATATATATATATGTATATATATATATATATATATATATATATATATATATTAGGGGTGTGGGGGAAAATCGATTCGAATACAAATAGAATCGAATACGTTGTGCGATTCAGAATAGATTGTCATTTTTTCAAAATTTGATTTTTTTTTATTTTTATTTTTAATCAATCCAACAAAACACTAAACAGCAATACCATAACAATGCAATCCAATTCCAAAACCAAACCTGACCCAGCAACACTCAGAACTGCAATAAACAGAGCAATTGAGAGGAGACACAAACACGACACAGAACAAACCAAAAGTAGTGAAACAGAAATTAATATTATCAACAACAGTATCAATATTAATTATAATTTCAGCATAGCAGTGATTAAAAATCCCTCACTGACATTATCATGAGACATTTATAAAAATAATAAAAAAGAACAATAGTGTCACAGTGGCTTACACTTGCATTGCATCTCATGAGCTTGACAACACACTGTCCAATGTTTTCACAAAGAAAAAATAAGTCATATTTTTGGTTCCTTTAATAGCTAAAACAAATTTACATTATTACAATCAGTTGATAAAACATTGTCCTTTATAATTATAAATGCTTTTTTTTTTTTAATCTACTACTCTGCTAGAATGTCAGCAGACTGGGGTAGATCCTGCTGAAATCCTGTGTATTGAATGAATACAGAATCGTTTTGAATCGAAAAAAATATCGTTTTTGAATCGAGAATCACGATGAATCGAAAAAAATCGATATATTATCGAATCGCGACCCCAAGAATCGGTATTAAATCGAATTGTGGGACACCCAAAGATTTGCAACCCTAATATATATATATATATATATATATATATATATATATATATATATATATATATATGTACTCTCGGCGGGGTTCTTGAGGGTGCATGGGAGTTTGCCCAACCAGTCTACATGTGCTTTGTGGACTTGGAGAAGGCATTCGACCGTGTCCCTCGGGAAGTCCTGTGGGGAGTGCTCAGAGAGAATGGGGTATCGGACTGTCTTATTGTGGCGGTCCGCTCCCTGTACGATCAGTGCCAGAGCTTGGTCCGCATTGCCGGCAGTAAGTCGAACACATTTCCAGTGAGGGTTGGACTCCGCCAAGGCTGTCCTTTGTCACCGATTCTGTTCATAACTTTTATGGACAGAATTTCTAGGCGCAGTCAAGGCGTTGAGGGGTTCCGGTTTGGTAACCGCAGGATTAGGTCTCTGCTTTTTGCAGACGATGTGGTCCTGATGGCTTCATCTGACCGGGATCTTCAGCTCTCGCTGGATCAGTTCGCAGCCGAGTGTGAAGCGACCGGAATGAGAATCAGCACCTCCAAGTCCGAGTCCATGGTTCTCGCCCGGAAAAGGGTGGAGTGCCATCTCCGGGTTGGGGAGGAGACCCTGCCCCAAGTGGAGGAGTTCAAGTACCTAGGAGTCTTGTTCACGAGTGAGGGAAGAGTAGATCGTGAGATCGACAGGCGGATCGGTGCAGCGTCTTCAGTAATGCGGACGTTGTACCGATCCGTTGTGGTGAAGGAGCTGAGCCGGAAGGCAAAGCTCTCAATTTACCGGTCGATCTACGTTCCCATCCTCACCTATAGTCATGAGCTTTGGGTCATGACCGAAAGGAGAAGATCACGGGTACACGCGGCCGAAATGAGTTTCCTCCGCCGGGTGGCGGGGCTCTCCCTTAGAGATAGGGTGAGAAGCTCTGCCATCCGGGAGGAACTCAAAGTAAAGCCGCTGCTCCTCCACATCGAGAGGAGCCAGATGAGGTGGTTCGGGCATCTGGTCAGGATGCCACCCGAACGCCTCCCTAGGGAGGTGTTTAGGGCACGTCCAACCGGTAGGAGGCCACGGGGAAGACCCAGGACACGTTGGGAAGACTATGTCTCCCGGCTGGCCTGGGAACGCCTCAGGATCCCCCGGGAAGAGCTGGACGAAGTGGCTGGGGAGAGGGAAGTCTGGGTTTCCCTGCTTAGGCTGTTGCCCCCGCGACCCGACCTCGGATAAGCGGAAGATGATGGATGGATGGATGGATATATATATATATATATATATATATATATATATATATATATATATATATATATATATATATATATGTGTGTGTGTGTGTGTGTGGTATAAGTCACACCTGCCGAAAATGCATGATAAAGAAGAAAAAAAAAGTCGCATTTTGGAGGGGAATTTATTTGACAAAACCCAACACCAAGAATAGACATTTGAAAGGCAATTTAAAATAAATAAAGAATAGTGAACAACAGGCTGAATAAGTTTACGTTATATGACGCATAAATAACCAACTGAGAAGGTGCCTGGTATGTTAACGTAACATATTATGGTAAGAGTCATTCAAATAACTATAACATATACAACATGCTATACGTTTACCAAACAATCTGTCACTTCTAATCGCTAAATCCCATGAAATCTTATACGTCTCGTCTCTTACATGAATGAGCTAAATAATATTATTTGATATTTTACGGTAATGTGTTAATAATTTCACACATAAGTCGCTCCTGAGTATAAGTCGCACGCACCCTTGGCCAAACTATGAAAAAAACTGTGACTTATAGTCTGAAAAATACTAAATTTTCATTTATATATCTTTATATTTATCCAAAATCCAAAAACTACTGTTTTATACTTTATTGTTTATACTTATGACATATTTATTTTATATTATATGTATTATTTAAAATGTATTTCTGAATATAATAGTTCTAAATAAGATGGGCTTCTTCCTATTCTTTTTTAGACATTTTGAATTATGTGAATGCAACCCTATAACTTTTATAAACCACACCATACCAAAAATATACCATGCCATGTTATACCAAGACATATACACTAGATGATTTGATTTCTTTGGGGGTGGTGGTGAGGGTGAGAGGGAACAAACAACCCACTTCCCTCTTGTGCTGCCATGTCAAACTGATCTTTTCTTTCATTGTGACACTGTTCGTTCATGTCATAATGACAGCGCACATGCAGGAGATGCCGGCCGGACAAAGGGAGGACAAACAACCTCCAAAAGTTATTAATACAGATCCTGATACAGTAGTGTCATATCTAGGCAAGGAAGGCAACAGTCGCCCCCTGCTGTCCAACACAACACAAGACCTGCACAAGAATGTACGACTAAGTCACACCGCTTTGCACGCGGCATTGCCTTCATATTTCTTTCAAAATTATTTCTGCTACGATGCCCGATTAAAGCCAGCTGATCTCCTGCACCGACCTGACTGAGCACAGCGGACACTCGGCGTCTAACATCAACATCTGATCTCAGAGCAGCTCACGTCTAAATATAGCTAAGGGGAGGACAAGATCACGTTCAAGGCAGGTCATCAGCTCTGCTTAGTCCATATATATTGTACACATGCACATACTGCAGACCTATGTATACATATGTATACATATATATATATATATATATATATATATATATATATATATATATATATATATATATATATATATATATGGTAAATATACATAGGATATATGTATATGTACATACATATATACACATATATATATATAAGTATATGTGTATATATACACACACACATATATATAGATAGATAGATAGTACTTTATTGATGTATATATATATATATATATATATATACACACACACATATTTACACACACATCTATAATATATATAAATATATTATATATATATATCAAATCCTCAGTGTCATGCCATGTTTTGTTTCTGCTTTGTTATTGTCAATAGTGGCATGTGTATGTGTTTTCTTCTCTTCAATTTTCTGTACAGCACTTTGTTTTCCATTTGCTTGTGTATTGAAAGTACTCTATAAATAGTTTGATATATATATATATATATATATATATATATATATATATATATATATATATATATATATATATATATATATAATTAGCGCCCCGTGGGCAATTGAAGGAAATACGGTAGTCTTATAGTCTAGTGCGGCTAATATAGTGGAAAGCACCAAATATTCGGCTCCCATACACAAAACTCCTAAAGACCTCTCTATCCTACACCCTAAACCCAAACGTCCCCACCCCATACACCCACTTGTATGTTTGCATACACTAAAAAACTAATTATTGCATGAATTAAGTTTGAAAATCCATCCATCCATTTTCTACCGCTCATTCCATTTTTGGGGTCGCGGGGGGCGCTGGCGCTTATCTCAGCTACAATCGGGCGGAAGGCGGTGTACACCCTGGACAGGTCGCCACCTCATCGCAGGGCCAACACATATAGACAGACAACATTCACACTCACATTCACACACTAGGGACAATTTTAGTGTTGCCAATCAACCTATCCCCAGGTGCATGTCTTTGGAAGTGGGAGGAAGCCGGAGTACCCGGAGGGAACCAACGCATTCACGGGGAGAACATGCAAACTCCACACAGAAAGATCCCAAGCCTGGGATTGTTCCCAGGACTGCAGGACCTTCGTATTGTGAGGCAGACGCACTAACCCCTGTTCCACCATGAAAGATCACTAGCCCAGGACTACTCAGGACCTTTGTATTGTGAGGCACATGCACAAACACCTATCCCACTGTGCTGCCCGCTATAGTTCGGAAAATACAGAAAATAAATCACAGCATATCATATCATGATCTCTTGCAGAAATAGCCCACATTTTCAGTCTCTTTGGACTATGATAAATAATACCTCAAGGACCTCGGTTAAGACTGAATCGATCGCAATTGTTTCGTTGCGGAGTGGCATTAGTGGAACTGCTCAACACTCAGAATTCACACAATGAGCGGACTCTGGAAGCAATTTCACAAAGAAAAGCTGGCCTTTTCGCAGTCAGACCATTTATATATAATCACAATTGATATTTGTGAACTACCTCAAAGGTTGATTCACTCCTGCAGAAAAGTATGGATCCAGGCGTGTATGGGCAGTGATTAGCTCTGTCCATCCAGCGGTGCGGAGTTCAATACAGTGGCTGATCAGCATTAACATCATTAGAAGCGGGAAAGGACAGTCACACACTGCGCCAGAAGCACACAACACACATGCATGGAGGCTAGTGATTACCCACCCAGTAGTCCAGACCGAGTTTTGGCTCCAGTATCGATCTAAAAATCGAACAACCTGACATCACACTGATACACACGCAGGTAGGCGAGTTCAGGCCACACACACACGTACACACAGGTTCTACCTGGGCCACTAACAGGCCATGCCGCGCTCTCCTCTAATCATGTTCATATAGCACTAATTGGCGCCTTTCGGTATACAGTGATTGAGTCCGACAGAGAGACACGATTGTGCCACTTCTTCCTCTAATTAGCTAAAGGCCGCCAAGGAGCAGCCAGTCCTTGTGCTCCCAGTGGGACGGACGTGGCAAAAACACATCAGGGCTGTTTTCTCAAGGTCTCCTTTGCCCTTTTTATTCCTTACACTGATTACCCTACTTGAAAAAAATACTCTGTGAAGTACTGTTTTTAAGTGTTGGTGTTAATAGTTTTACTCCACTGATTATGTATATATTTATCATAGGGCTGTCAAAAATGACTAGTTAACTGACGTGATTCGTCGGCTTTGATCACGTATATATGCAGATTAATCACACAATATATTTTGAGCGCAATTGCACCTTTAACATAACCGCGAATGTTTACCGAAAAGGCGTCAGTAAGCAAGTCAATGCATACGCCAGTGCAAAGTGTGACTAATCATAATTAATCCATATTCAAAAGTGTAATTAAACTGATTAAAAAAATTAATCATTTAGTAGCACTAATTTACCAATGATGCCTCTACTTCATTTTAACCTATTTATAATGGACTTTTTATTCCAAATGTATTATTGGTTAATACACACACACACACACACATATATATATATATACTGTATATAATTTTAAATGTCCTTATTTCTTATATTTATATATGTATATTTATATATATTTATACATGTACATATATATATTTATATATGCAAATATATATATTCTTAAATTTACTTATTTCTTATATTTATATATATATATATATATATGTATATTCATATATATATATATATATATATATAGTCGCGATCAATATATATATATATATATATATATATATATATATATATATATATATATAGTCGCGATCAAAAGTTTGCATACACTTGTAAAGAACATAATGTCATGGCTGTCTTGAGTTTCCAATACTTTCCACAACTCTTATAATTTTGTGATAGAATGATTGGAGCACATACGTGTTGGTCACAAAAAACATTCATGAAGTTTGGTTCTTTGATAAATTTATTATGAGTCTACTAAAAATGTGACCAAATCTGCTGTGTCAAAAGTATACATACAGCAATGTTAATATTTGGTTACATGTCCCTTGACAAGTTTCACTGCAACAAGGCGCTTTTGGTAGCTATCCACAAGCTTCTAGTTGAATATTTGACCACTCCTCTTGACAAAATTGGTGCAGTTCAGCTAAATGTGTTGGTTTTCTAACATGGACTTGTTTCTGCCCCATTGTCCACTTGTTTAAGTCAGGACTTTGGGAAGGCCATTCTAAAACCTTAGTTCTAGCCTGATTTAGCCATCCCATTACCACTTTTGACATGTGTTTGGGTCATTGTCCTGTTGGAACACCCAACTGCGCCCAATACCCAACCTCCGGGCTGATGATTGTCCTGAAGAATTGGGAGGTAATCCTCCTTTTTCCAATGTCCCATTTAAAGCACTAGTTCCATTGGCAGCAAATCAGGCCCAGAGCATAATACTAACACCACCATGCTTGATGGTAGGAATGGTGTTCTTTGGATTAAAGGCCTCATCTTTTCTCCTCTAAACATAATGCTGGGTATTGTGGCCAAACAACTCAATATTTGTTTCAGGGGCATGTAACCAAATATTAACATTGCTGGATGTATACTTTTGACCCAGCAGATTTGGTCACATTTTCAGTAGACCCATAAAGAAATTCATAAAAGAACCAAACTTCATAAATGTTTTTTGTGACCAACAAGTATGTGCTCCAATCACTCTATCACAAAACATAAGAGTTATAGAAAGTATTGGAAACTCATATATATATATATATATATATATATATATATATACAAACCCCGTTTCCATATGAGTGGGGAATCTGTGTTAGATGTAAATATAAACAGAATACAATGATTTACAAATCATTTTCAAACCATATTCAGTTGAATATGCTACAAAGACAACATATTTGATGTTTAAACTGATAAACATTTTTTTTTGCAAATAATCATTAACTTTAGAATTTCATGCCGGCAACACGTGTCATAAAGAAGTTGGGAAAGGTGGCAATAAATACTGATAAAGTTGAGGAATGCTCATCAAACACTTATATGGAACATCCCACAGGTGTGCAGGCTAATTGGGAACAGTTGGGTGCCATGATTGGATATAAAAGCAGCTTCTATGAAACGCTAAGTCATTCACAAACAAGGATGGGGTGAGGGACACCACTTTGTAAGCAAATTGTCGAACAGTTTTAGAACAACATTTCTCAACGAGCTATTGCAAGGAATTTAGGGATTTTACCATCTACGGTCCGTAAAATCATCAAAAAGTTCAGAGAATCTGGAGAAATTACTGCACGTAAGCGATGATATTACGGACTTTTGATCCCTCAGGCGGTACTGCATCAAAAACCTACATCAGTGTGTAAAGGATATCAACACATGGGCTCAGGAACACTTCATAAAACCACTGTCAGTAACTAGAGTTGGTGGCTACATCTTTAAGTGCAAGTTAAAACTGTACTATGCAAAGCCAAAGCCAAAGCTTTGCATAGTACTGAAACACTGCCGGCTTGGCTGGGCCCGAGCTCACCTAAGATGGACTAATGCAAAGTGGAAAGGTGTTCTGTGGTCTGACGAGTCCACATTTCAAATTATATTTGAAAACAGAGGAAGTGGTGTCCTCCAGAACAAAGAGGAAAATAACCATTCGGATTGTTGTAGGCGCAAAGTTCAAAAGCCAGCATCTGTGATGATATGGGGGTGTATTAGTGCCCAAGGCATGGGTAACTTACACATCTGTGAAGGCACCATTAATGCTGAAAGGTACATACAGGTTTTGGAGCAACATATGTTGTCATCCAAGCAACGTTATCATGGACGCCCCTGCTTTTTTCAGCAAGACAAGTGTTACAACAGCGTGGCTTTGTAAAAAAAGAGTGTGGGTACTTTCCTGGCCCGCCTGCAGTCCAGACCTGTCTCCCATCGAAAATGTGTGACACATTATGAACCGTAAAATACGACAGCGGAGACCCCGGACTGTTGAACGACTGAAGCTCTACATAAAACAAGAATGGGAAAGAATTCCACTTTCAAAGCTTCAACAATTAGTTTCTTCAGTTCCTAAACGTTTATTTTGTGTTGTTAAAAGAAAAGGTGATGTAACACAGTGGTGAACATGTCCTTTCCCAACTACTTTGGCACGTGTTGCAGCCATGAAATTCTAAGTTAATTATTATTTGAAAAAAAAAAAAGTTTATGAGTTTGAACATCAAATATCTTGTCTTTGTAGTGCATTCAATTGAATATGGGTTGAAAAGGATTAGCAAATCATTGCAGTGTTTCCCACACATTCATTTATTTGTGGCGGCCCGCCACAAAAGAATTACGGCCGCCGCAAAAAAAAAATCAAAAAGAAAATAAAGAAATCAATAATTGTTTTTTTTGTTTTTTTCGGCTTTTGACTCGCTCGACCGCGCATAAAAGCAATGGGACTCTATCTGTGAATGGAGCTTGTAGTTACATATTATATAAATATATAAATATTTAATAAATATGTATATAAATATGTACATAAAGTGTTGTAATTATGTTCCAGATTGTAATCTGCAGTAC